>NW_008246142.1:0-8176 GCF_000281045.1 Saprolegnia diclina VS20
GCTTCTGTCGAGTCGCCAACGAAGCGTCAACCCCAGCAGTCGAGCCTGCAACCGACCGGTTGGGACGAGCCAAAGTATAGTTCCACGTCGCAAGGCGAATGATGAATGGTCTGCATACTTGGTAAATTGATAGAATTCCCAACTCAACCGCTGAAAGCGCCACGACAGTAGAGAGATTTCGGAAATCGCCTGTACCCGTACCAGTACCCGTATATTTCTGATTTTTTTGCGGGTGGAGGTAATTGTAGGGAGGTCGCATTCGTCGATTTCGGAGCCCGGTTTTTCCCTTACCCGCAGCACGCGACGGATATGAGTTGCATATCCGGATGCTCGGCGTCATTTCCAAACCACTCGTCTGTTAGAAAGGATGCAGCAGGAGCGTCTCGTCCTCCTACTGCTTTGGTGGAGGAAGAACCGCAAGAAGCGGTTCGCGCGGTCGAGGGTCCTCGCCATCATGGCTACTTGGATCGTCGAGCGTCCTCTAGTACCTGACGTTCGCTTTGCTCTTCACGAGATGCGCAATGCAGATGCTATACTTTCATTTCGCTTTGATGTGCAGAGCATTGTACGCCTCGCCGATGTCCTCGGCCTGCCCCACGTGGTTAAAACCGAGGAAGGAGACAAAGTGTATGGTGTAGAGGCGATGTGCATCATGTTAAAGCGAATGAAGTACCCGATAACCTACTACGATATGATGCAAACGTTTGGGCGCTCTCGTGGCCAATTGGCGCGCATCTACAACTACACCATCGATTTTCTCTACGCTCAATGGGAGCATACGATCTACTTCGCCGACTACGTCGACCGTGATCGCTTACAGCTCTATGCTGATGTGGTGCACCGCCACGGCGCCCCAACGATCAATGTCTTTGCCTTTCCCGATGGCACCAAGGTCGAGACGTGCCGCCCGCATGCTTCCGTCGACGAGCTCCACAATCTCGTCGAGCAGCTTCGTCGTCTCCGACTCGTCCTCATCGACACCAGACAAAGTCATAGATTCAGCATTAGCCTTACGGTGCTTCTCTTGGAGAAGTTGGAAACGGCCCTGGAGCCTCTTGACGTCGACGTCGCGGTCGAAGTCTTCGCACTCGTTGAGGATCTTGACAACCGCTTCCCACCGCGGCAAGGCCGGGCCCAGAGACTGTTCCGTAAGAAACGGGCGCTCGAGGTTCAGCTGTCGAAGCAGCATGAGGTCCTCGTCGGCAGTCCAGTTGCGGCGCTTTGGCGCCTCCTTGGGTGGCATGGCTTGTCAAACTGGCGCGCCCTCCTCCACACAAAACCATGGTCCTGTGTTTGCGCAATCGCAGGCCACATGACCCATGCGCTTACGTAATCACAAAATGGCTCTGCTGGTACGGATTGGGCGCCCGTGCAAATCGCTAAATCCAAGGATTCCAGCATCGAGTTTCAACGGGTATCCGTAGACGCTTTAATTCTGACAGGTTTTTTTCTACGGGTACCGGTACAGATGGGCTCCGAAATCTCTCTAGTGTTAATAAAAAAGCGATTGGGTTAGATTTCAACTAGTTATCGGACGCGACTTAGACAATTTTGGTCTCAAACTTGAACGACCAGCGCTGGTTGCTCTGGTTCTTGTCGCACGGCTGGAGGCTAATGCCGGCGCTGTCGCCCGCGCTGCCCGTGGCCGCGAGACAGAAGCCGAGGTGGCCCGTGTGAAACCACTGGCCCGTCACGTCGTTGTAGAGCCACTTTTGGTTGACGTTGCTGTCGTCGCACGCGTACGTGTGGACGGCGTACCCGTTGTCCTTGCCGTACGCATCCAGACACGTCTTGCCCGACTTGGACGTGATGGTTTGCGGCACCGGGTCGTAGTACCACGCTGCGTTGTCGCTGTACGTCGCCGACATGCTCGGGTTCCACGAGACGCCGCCGTACCACTCGTTGAGGTACCCGTTGCCGTTGACTTGGATCTGCATCGGCTCGTCCTTGACGTCGCGCTTGGTGAACTTTTGGTTGGGCCCGTCGTAGCACCACCACATGCCCACCTTGTTGTTCTGCGTCGGGTCGACGTCCATGCACTGGTTGGCGCCGTTGAGGCTCTGGAGGTGACCGTCCGACGTAAACTGCCAGTTCTGGTTGGCGTTGCCGGCCGTGCAGCCGTAGACGTGCACGTTGAGCGGGTTGTTGCTACCGCCGTATGCGTCCAAGCACTGGTGCGACGCCTTGGAGTAGTACGCTTGCGAGTCGGGGTAGTAGAACCAGATCTCATTGTCGAGGTTCGAGGCCGGACCTTGCGCCGGCGCCTCGACGAGCAGCGCGTTCCAGTTGGTCGGGTCGACCTTGAGCACCGCATTGTCGCCGTGGTAGATGCGCGTCGCGATCGGCTTGCTCCCGACGGTGATGGCCTGCACCGGGCCCTTGAGGTTGATGTTCTTGTCAAAGATACCGAACGACTGCTCGATCAAGTCGCCGGGGATCGCGAGGTCGATGGCCGAAAAGTAGTAGTAGTTGAGGCCGTGCTTCTCCGCAAACGCGAGAAAGTCCTTCGTGTACACACCCTGCGCTTGCGGCGAGGCCTCGACGACGAGGTTCTTGTCGTCCGCCGTGCTCCAGCCCGTCTCCGAGATGATGATCGGCTTGCCCTGCGCGCGCGCCTGCTTCTGGACGTCGCCCCAGTGCCACCACAGCGTCTCGACGCCTTCGGCTGCCGTCTTGTTTTCCCAGAGCGAAAACTGGTTCACCGACACGACGTCGACGGCCGAGTAGATGGCCGGGAAGAGGTTATATGCGTCCATGACATCGGCGATCGTGACGGGGAAGAGGATGCCCTTGCTGCGGAGGTACGAGCGCACGTTGGTCAAGTGGTCGACGAGGAGGTTGTAGCCCGTAAGGTCCGTCGCCGGGCGCTTGCCCTGGATGTAGTAGCGGTACAAGGCCTCGCTCGCGACTTGGACGCCGGCCACGTTGTCGTTGCGCACTTGGTTCGACTCGACGAGCTGCTTGAGGTTCTTGAACTCGCTCGCAAACGCGTCCGAGACGCCGGACGCCGGGACGTCCGACCAGAGACCGATCCAGATCTTGAGGCCGGCGTCCTTGGCTGCGGTGAGGATCTTGCCCGTGCACGCCGTCGAGTAGATGCGCACTTGGCTCGTCGTCTTCTTGAAGGCCGCAAACTCGGCCGCGACCTCGTGCGCGTACTTGCAGCCGTCCTTGTCATAGCCGCGCGTGTCGTAGTTGAGACCGTCAAACTTGCGGTCGAGGGCCGCGGTGGGCGCGGCGAGGAGGGCCACGGCCGTAGCGAGGGCGAGGGACGGGACCTTCATGGCGACTGCTGCTGCTGCTGCTCAAGCAAGTTGGGTTGTGCGTGCTGAGGGCCGTCGCTGCGTCGGGTGTTGTAATCGCGACCGGCTCTGTAACACTCGGTCGCACCAATGGCCTTTCACTGTCTCCACCTCGCCAGCCAATGAAAACGCGGGCTCCTTCCCGAAGTTCGAAGATCGAACGCGACCAGAAGGTGCCTCAAAACCAAGTGCAATCTCGGTAACGCGCCCGAGCTTCTACTTTGGAAGCGGCCACCCGAGGCGGACCCAAGTGCAGAAAGAACTCCATCGTCCTCAGCAGTCACGTAGTAAGTACACTGTACATCCCTAAACACTGCGTTCTTATAATGTTCTTCGTAGTCTTTAAACGGCCCGAGATTCCTGTCGACAGAAGGCGACGATGCCAGTACCGTTGGCGCCATTCCCGGATCCGCCCTCCCGCAACGTCCGCATCGCTGCAACGTGCGCGAATCTCTGCACGCGGCGCCAAAAGATATTGCGCCGTGTCGCATGCGTTCGATCGTGCCGACGATCGGGCGTGGCAAGCCGTCGTCGACACTGTCGTCGACTGGCAAGAACCCGTGGCGTCAGCTAGTAGGTGCGTCGCGGCCCCAGAGTGGACCGTACGTGGCATGGTCGTAAGAGCGTCGTCGGTAGAGGACCGAAGGCCCGTCCTTGCAGTACAGCGATCAGACGTGGCAAGGCTGCAACGCATTGTGGAGACTGATAGGCGCGTGACCAACGACCGCCACTGTTGGGCGACAGCGTGCGGCTGCAAAAACCAAGCATAACGCTAGTTAACACTGCGTGGAGTACCGGTAGTAATACTGCATCACAATATGGATACAAAGAGTACAGCCAAGGTTACGAGCGTGAGTTGGTTTAGTTGGTGGCGAAGGCCATTGGCCACTTGTGTGACGCCTTGGTCTTGTCGCAGTAGTCGAGGTGCGTCTTGCCGTTTGCGAGCGTGTCGAGACAGAGACCGAGCTTGGACGCATGCATCCACTGGCCAGTCACGTCGTTGTGCTGCCACTTTTGGTTGGCGTTGGCGTTGTCGCAGTCGTACACGTGGACGGCGACGTCGTTCTCGGTCTGGTAGCCGTCGAGGCACTTGCCCGAGCTCTTGGACTTGAGCGTCTGGTGGAGCGGGTCGTAGAACCAGACTGCGTTGTCCTTGTACTTGACGTCCGAGGTCGCGACCACGTCGCCGTACCATTCGTAGAGGTACGTGTTGCTCTTCCCGAGCGTGATGGCCTCGGCCGCGACCGGGCGCGCCGCAAACTTTTGGTTCGGACCGTCGTAGCACCACCACATGGCCACCTTGTCGTCCTGACTCGGGTCGACGTCCATGCACTGGTTGGCGCCGTTGAGGTTCGTGAGATGGCCATCGTCCGACATCTTCCACTTCTGGTTGGCGTTCTCGGCCGAGCACGCGTACACGTGCACGCTGAGCGCGTTGTTGCTATCGCCGTACGCGTCCAAGCACTGGTTGGAGCTCTTGGAGTAGTACGTCTGCGAGTCGGGCTGGTAGAACCAGAGCTCGTTGTCGAGGTTCTTGCCGAGACCGGACGCTGGCGCTTCCACGAGAAGCGCGTTCCAGTTGGCCGGGTCGACCTTGAGCACCTTGTCGCCGTGGAAGAGGCGCGTCGCGATCGGCTTGCTCCCGACGTGGACGTTGGCAATGTCGGGCTTCATGTTGGCGTTGCCGTCAAACATGCCAAACGTCTTCTCGACGAGGTCGGCGTCGTGGACAAGGTCGATGGCCGAAAAGTAGTAGTAGTTGATGTTCTGCTTCTCGGCAAACGAGAGAAAGTCCTTGGCGTAGCGCGCCTGGGCGTCCGGCGAGGCTTCGGCGACGAGGTCCTTGTCGTCGCCGGCGCTCCAGCCCGTCTCGGAGATCATGACGGGCTTGCCGGCGGCTTTGGCCTGCTTGGTCACATCGCCCCAGTGCCCAAAGAGCGTGCTGACGCCGTCGACGGCCTTGACGTTTTCCCACATGGAGAACTGGTTGACCGAGACGACGTCGACGGCTTCGTAGAGCTCCGGGAAGAGGTTGTATCCGTCCATGACGTCGGCGACCGTCACGGGGATGTTGATCTTGTTTTCGCGCAAGTACGCCCGGACGCGCTTCATTTGCTCGATGAGCCAGTTGACGCCCGTCTTGTCGGCCTTGTCGTGCTTGCCCTGGATGTACCAGCGGTAGAGCACCTCGCTGCCGATCTGGATGCCGGCGACGTTGTCGTTGCGGATCTTCTTGCTCTGCACGAGCTGCTTGAGGTTGTTGAACTCGCCGTCAAACGCGTGCGTGTACGTCAGATCGGACCAAAGACCGACCCAGACCTTCATGTTGTTCTTGGCTGCCGCATCGAGAACATCGGACGTGCACGCCGTCGCGTACACGCGGATCGCGTCGGTCGTCGCCTTGAAGGCCGCGACTTCGCGCTGGATCTGCCACGGTTGCTTGCAGCCGCTGCCCGACGCCGGCTTGACGTCGTAGTTGAGGCCGTAGAACTTGCGATCGAGCGCCGCGACATGGCCCGCGGCGAGCGCGAGAAGGAGCACAGAGGGTACTTTCATGCTGATGTGGTTGTGTCGGAGACGGAAAGTTGTGGAATGAGCTTTTACAGCGGTTGCAATCGCGCGGTTGCAGTGACTCACGCGCCACCGGGTCAGGTGTGGGTGTTGGAAAAAATGACAATGTTTTCCGGTAGGATGCAAGGCCGGATCGAAGCCTGGTTTTGAAGAGAATAGACTCTTCTAGGATACAATTAGGACTAGGACAATTCCGATCGGAAAATGCTTGGTATGTGCAACGTAGTTCGAAGCTGTAGACCACAGCTTGAGCACACGGTTTGTATGCACAATCGAAGTTAAAATAGACAAAGGCGACCAGGTGCAACGGATCTCTGAGGTTACACGCTGATGTTTGCGACACGACGGCAAGCTTTGGCGTTGGCGCACGCCACGCCGCTGCACCGACGACGCTGCATCCATGCGTGAGTGCGAAAGCGGCAAGATGAACCCGACGAAAGGGTACGAGTCGCCCGCATCAGCCTGCCCCAGCGACGGCGGCTGCCACGGGCTTGCCGCTCGTTGTAATAGATCGAGTCCATCGAACAGCAAACGCCTTTCGCAGGCGGAGGTGGTCAACGACGACGATTCAGAGGCGACTGTACATCGTACTCGAATTTTGACCAAGACATTCAGTAGCCGCAATATTCCAGCGTTGCGTCATCCAAATATGCAGCCATACAGAGCCACGACGACGGGTACGAGCGGTCGTGGCTACATCGTGTTACCTCGGCCGATACTAACTGTAGCAAGCGCGCACGCCTCTACGTGGGCGAAACACACGACCAGCGCAATTGGTGATGCATTGGATTGAATAGAGTGCTGAAGGGAAGAAGTCATGGTCGATCGATTCAAAATCGTGGCATGCGGAGGACGCAGCGTTATCGCGTGACGCACGCAGCGGTTTCAGCTCCGTGTCACCGGCGATGATGTAACCGCCAGAGCCAAAACAAAGCTCCTGCGACCTACAATATGGTCCAAGACCAGGAATCTGACATACCAACAACTCGGTGGCTCATGCTATTCATTATGTCCTGATCATAGCGTACTAGGACGTGAATCGATGCTTGTTGGTAGGCAAACGCGCCGTCGCTGCTGCTAATCACAGCTCTACTCGGCTGGATGGCCTCCTAGTACAGTTCCAGACTGCACTGTGCGCGAGCTTTGGTGATGCAGTGAGGGCTCCCATGACGTTGCGCAACCTCAAACGAGTGTGCGGGATGTTCGAATACCATTGCAGTGATGCACTGTGTCATCGTGACGTAAGGTACATCGCCATGCGCGAAATGCCTCTCCATTTAAGTTTCCTCTTGTTGGTCGCCTTGCCGGGTTCGCGCGCTTTTGCAATACAAAGAACGAGTGCATTGCTTCACGTCTAGCACACGTTCCACGTTCCTGCGAGCCCACCCCATGGGGCGGGACCTGCCAAAGTTGTGTATATATTGGTATGAACTGCCTCGTACATGAAGCGCAATTGTATACCTACTGTGATCAACCCTTGGATGAAAGCGCACACTAAGAATTTTAGTGCGTAGTCGGCGGGGCTCAGATCTTAGTCTAAGATCAGAGCCCCGCCGACTGCTGGACTATCATGTACGTTACTAGTACTCTTTACCGGAGGTAGTTTGCAAAGGAGGCAGAAGCCAAACGCAGGGGTTGGGTTTGCGTTCTTTTGCTGGTTGTCGTTACTCTTGCAACAACGGTGTCGTTCAAAAGATCGCGCCATTTCGGGCAAGTTCCGTTGCTGGCTTGGCGCAAAGCGATGTGATTGGCTTCGAGAGCCGGATACGATCGCCACATTATCCAATCCGGGTCCGTGTCCGGATACGGAAGCTTTCGAAAGTTGCTGCAAAGAGGATCGCAACTGCCTCACGGGCACGCATGCTCTGCGACGACTGCAAGAAGAACAGCGTCACGGTGTTCCGGCCAAAAGCCGGCGGCCTTGCATTGTGCGCCAACTGCCGCAAGCGCCGCAAGGCGGAGGGCACCACCGCTTCAGCTGCCGCCGGCGCCCGGCCCGCGGTTGCAGGCCCAGCCTCGGTGGCCCCGCTGCCACTGACGTTGATTGCTGCACCCGTGACGTTTGTCGCTATTGCACCCACAACCTTGGCTTCGGCGCCGTCGCTGACGTCAATGAACGCGTCAACGAAATCGCCCATGGATTCGGATGCCGTCGCGCCGCACCCGCCGATGTCGAGCGATATTGAGATGCTGCTGGCCGAGATCTATCGGCTCCGAACCGTCGAACGCTTGCAGCACAAGCAAGTGTGCAACCAACACGAGCAGGTGCTGGCGCTGGGCAAAGCTGCTGCCCACCAGAAGCA
>NW_008246142.1:8276-11626 GCF_000281045.1 Saprolegnia diclina VS20
CGAAGTTGCGCTCTACGACCGCTGCGACAGCGTACCACTGAGTGAGATCCAAGGGAACAACCAAGTTTTCTTCCCTTGGTGAGGTCGTTGCCTGCCAGCTCTGGCGCCTGCTGGGCCACGTGTTCGTCAGAGACGTCCTGGCCAACATGGCTGCTGACCGCTTCTTCGCCACGTCCGCCCGTTTTTAGGGCGCGCCAAGATCATGCCGCCGATCTCCTGCACTGCGACCTTCAGTCGCTGACTTCGCCTCAGTCGCTGGCATCTCTCGAGGACCTTGAGAAAAAATGCTCGGCTTTGCCGCCGATCGCGAAGACTGGAAGGACAAAGCTTGTCGTCATGGGCCTCACCCGCGGCCGCAAGCGTCCTCGAACGACGACAGAAGAGCAAGATGAGCCCCCGCGCCGCCGCCTGACCTCCGCAGCCACGGCCTTGAGCGAATGACGAAGAAGGAGATGGCTAGTCTCTACGTATGCCAAGTCTATGTAACAACAAAGATAACGCGAAACACTTTGCGCAGCCTTGACGTCCCTTTGAAATAGGAGGTACAATTAGATGACAAAGAGAGACCCTTGAAAAGCCCGAGCTACCCTTCAGTTGCCTCGGACGGGCGATAGCGCAGATGTGCGACTCCAGCCGAGAGATCGTCGCTTGCGGCTCTATAATCGTGCTCATGGCAGCAGCGCAGTACACCGAAAGCAGCTGTGCGTGACGGCGCTGCATGTTGTCGACTTGCTTTATGCGGACTTGCACTTTGGCTGCGAGCGTCGCTTTAGAGGCTGTGAGATCGACTGCGATCACCGCGTTTTCCTTGCGCAGCTGGAAAGCGATGGCTTGTTGCACAGTCGAGTCGCGTTGCAGCAGGGAGATAGCTTGCTTCTGGTGGGCAGCAGCTTTGCCCAGCGCCAGCACCTGCTCATGTTGGTTGCATCCATCGGCCAGCAGCATCTCAATTTCGTCACACGTGCGGTGGTCCACCGAGGCGTCGTGCTGGTCTTTCTCGACATCTTTCTTTTCGGCCGCACTGCTGCCGCTGGTAGCCCCTAAGCTCGCGCCGCGATGTCTGTGGCTACATCTTGAGCAATATATGCTGACAGTCGTATCGCCCCGCGTATGGCGGCGCGGCCCACGCCAAGGTGCGTCCATCTCGGTGCGCGGCAGACGGGGATGGTGAAGACCTTCCGGTACTTGTGCGGGCCTAATCGGTTGTTGTCCGAGTCCGTACGCCGCGTGGTCACGATGCCGCCGCTGTCACCACCAAATGCACCGAGTTGGCGTCGGTGGTAGCCGTGGTCACTCACTTTCCTCCTTTTGGCGTCGAGCCTTTTTTAGCTCGACAAGGTCCAGCATCAAGTTATTGTCGTCGTCCGACTCGGTGGTGCTGCTGCCGTTCACCGCCGCGTCCTTGCCGTCGTCGTGCGAGTCGCTCGCTGCGATGTCTACAACATCCACGCACTCCATGGCGGCCGCGTCCACGGCGCCGCTCGTGTCGTAGTAAAGAACCGCGAGGCCGTCGCCCGACACCACCACGCTGCACAGACGCCCGTCCTTTCGCCCTACACGAGCGCCGCTCCGTGTTTTTATACACTGGACGACGACAAAGGTGTGTCGGGTGTAGAAACCCTAGCCCTTTCGTTCGGTGCAGGTTTCGCCAGTGTGACGGGCCTGCCGTCCGTGGCGCGGGAGAGCCGAATGGGTGCGGCGCGACGTCGAGGTACCTGGCGACACACGCTGCCACCGACGCGCGCGCTGGCCGCCGACAAGGCCAGCGTAAACGTGCGTTTGGGTGCACCGTCAAGGACGATGCAAGGAACGAACTTGACCTTCCGCGGCGCCGCCGGAGGCTAGTGACAAACGCCATGAACGTCACCGTAGTGGCATGCTGCACCTCATGAACGCGCTGCCCAAGACGAAGCAGCCGCTGCGCCCGGGCTCGCGCTTGAGATAACGACACGATCGGTTGCGCGCCCGCCTCCGCAAGCGGTACACACTCCTGAGAGCGGCAGCTAACGGACGAACAATTGCTAAAGTATGTTCTGCAGGCTGTAGACTACGCGAATGGTCGACAGTCGTGCGCGCTGCTGAGCGTGGCGGACAGCGACGCCATGCTCCTGAGGTCAAACTGCCATGAAATACGATCGGATGTTACGATGTTACGAAAGCATAAAGCGCTCACTTGGGCACCTTGGTGATGGTGTACTGCGCGGACCAGTCGCCCACGGGCTCCTTGACGAACGCCGTATACGGGAAATAGGGATTCGTCGAGGCGCAGTTGTTGCACACGCCGATGAACTTGGAGCTGGCACTGTTGCGCAGCGCCACGCGACCGTTGCCAGCGTCCATGCACGTCCACTGCGCATCCTTCGTGCTCGACCAGTCCGAGATGTAGGCGAAGGCCGAGTCGAGGCCGTCGTTCTTGTGGCAGTTGAAGCAGCGCGCGAGGTACATGCCGTTCTCAGACTTGAAGGCAAAGTCACCGGCGACGTCCGTGTGCACCACGGTCCAAACGGACTTGGGGTTGGGCGTCGTCGTGTCAAAGACGACGGCGCCGGGGTACTTGCTGTTGCGAATGCAGCCGTCGCAACGCGAGACGTAGTTGTTACCCCAGGCCATCGTGATCGCGGTGCCGTTCGCCAGCTCGCAGGGACCCGCCGTCGGTGTGGGCGTCGGGGCGAGCGTCGGGGCAAGCGTCGGGGCAAGCGTCGGGGCAAGCGTCGGGGCAAGCGTCGGGGCAAGCGTCGGGGCGGGCGTCGGTGTCTCGCCGCAGGCCGCAATGTCCGTGCCGGCGACGACCGTGACGAGGACGGCAAGCGAGGTCAGAAGCGTAGACGACATGGCGCGTGGGAAATTGGAAAATGGGATTCAATATGTACATATCCAAGCATGGTCCGAAGAGAGGGATCGGGTGCAATCACTTCACTATCAGTCGAGCTATCAGGCGTGCTGTGACAGCTTTCGGTACATAGTACAGAATGCTATCACAGTACAACTGATAGCTATTACATTGTAATAGTGTTTCGCGACAATCCACCTACCGTGGATGTCACTCGTACAGCAGGGAGAGCTAGCAGGGAGAGCTAGCAGGGAGGTAAATCGATTGTTGGAGTAGGCAGTAGTAATGCTGGTTGTGAGCCCAGGGACTTCACTTGGATGTACATGTAATAATAAGCTTATACACCAAGTATGCGTATGAAAGCTGTGGATATTTGGGTGGGGAATATATAAGCCAAATATGGTGTCTTCGACAGCTCGAATACGGACTGATAGGAAGCAAACTCAGCGCTCGTTCGTTGTGTGGTGATGCACAGCGCTCATTGCACGTCTAGCACGAGAAAAAGACCCGCCCATGTATC
>NW_008246142.1:15234-23316 GCF_000281045.1 Saprolegnia diclina VS20
TTTGTGTCGATTCCGTCGCCACGCGCAACACCGACTGACGCCTCGGCGCTGACGCTGGCGTGGCACATCGCCGACAGATCGGTGACATTCCGCAACCCGTCGACCAAAGCAGACGAGACCAAGGCCATCTTACACGATGTCTCGGGAACGGCTGCGCCCGGGCAGTTTATCGCAATCATGGGCCCATCGGGCGCTGGCAAGAGCTCGCTTCTCGACGTCATATCCGGTCGTGTCACCAGCTTTCACGGCTCGGTCACGGTCAACGGCCAGCCATGGACACGCGGCGCACGTGCTACGTCATGCAAGACGACCTCTTCTACCACACGCTAACTGTGAAGGAGCATTTGCTCTTTCAGGCCCAATTGCGCATGGACCCGGACGCAAACCATGCGGCGCGTGTCGCGGACGTGCTAGCGCTCATGGGCTTGAGCGACTGCCAAGACTGCTACATTGGCAACGCGGCGACCCGTGGCATCTCGGGTGGGGAGCGCAAACGTCTCTCGCTGGCGTCGGAGCTTCTCACCAACCCATCGATTCTGTTTGTGGACGAGCCAACGTCGGGTCTTGATAGCGTCACGGCCGAGTCGGTGGTCCAGGAGCTCCAGCAGCTTGCTGCACGTGGCCACACGGTGCTCGCGACCATGCACCAGCCGTCGTCGCAGATCTTTCGCCGCTTCGACGCGCTCTACTTGCTCTCGCACGGCCAGCTCGTGTACGCGGGCCAAGCCGCTGCCGCGGTCGACTACTTTGGCTCGATCGGCGTGCACTGCCCTGCGTATATGAACCCGGCCGACTTTTTCATGCAAGAAATCGCGCGCGTCGACCACTTGGCGCATCTCGTCGCGTCGTGGCGGGCGGTGGCGACGTCCGGTAGCCCAACCCCCACGAACATGACGGCGCTCGATGCCCCGAGCCGCCCTGCACCGCACCGTCGCGCAGGACTGTACCAATGGTCGGTCTTGTGCCGGCGCAATCTCCGGCGCCTCGTGCGGGACACGGCTGCGTTCAAGGCCCGCCTCGCTCAGAGTGTCGTGCTCGCCCTTCTCTCAGGTCTTATTTACCGCAATTTAAGCCTCTCTCAGACCGGCATCCAGAGCTTTGCGGGCGCGCTCTTCTTTATCACGCTCAACCAAGGCATGCTCGCGGCCACGTCCGAGTTTGTGCAAATCCCGCTCGAGCTGCCGCTACTGCGCCGCGAAGTTAGCGCCGGCTTATACGCCCCTACAACGTGGTACTTGGCCAAGAACGTGAGCGAGCTCTGGACCCAAGTGCTCTTTCCTCTGCTCTTTGTCGTCCCCGTCTTCTTTCTCATTGGGTTTGACGCGCACGTCGAGGAGCCGGCTTCCGTGTTGTGGACCATGTCCCTCTTTTTGTCGCTGGTCACGAGCGCGTGCGTCGGGTTAGGGTACGTGATCTCGTGCGCCGTGCCCCGGCCCGACGTGGCGCCCATGGTCGGCATCGTCGCGCTCATGCCGCTCGTGCTCTTTGGCGGTCTCCTCGTGAACGCAAACGACACCCCGGGGTACTTTGTCTGGCTTGAGTACCTCTCGCCCATTCAATATGGGTACCGTGGCTTGAACCGCGCGTTTTGGACCGCTGTGCCTCACATTCCGTGTGCCACGGGGCAGCGCTGCGCTGCGCTCAGTGGCGCCGATGTACTGGAGAACGCAGCGCTCGATGGGCACTCGCTGCAGTACGATGTAGGGCTCTTGCTCGCCATCAACGTCGGCTTTCGCTGCCTCGGCCTTCTCGCGCTACGACTTTCGTTGCGTAATCGAAGACACTAGATCCATTCACTGCAAAGTCAATGTACACTTTTCGCGTCACAATGGCGGTATTGCCGTCCATCCAAGTGATTTATTGTTCGTCGGGAATAGCTAACACAAAGCCTTGGCTTGTGACTTTGTGGATACGCCTTCGAGCTCCCAGGCATTCTGCGTCATGTCATTGAAGCGTCTCGCACCCGTCGACGCAAAGCTGGATGAGACGACGACGACCAGCCGTCCGCAGATGCAAGCGATGTTCTACCAGTGACATTGGCTCTTTCATACGGCTCAGGTGGCAACGCGCAGATGCCCAAGTACAAGCGGGTGTCGTTGTCGACAAAGAGGCTTCAAAGCACAAACATCAATGCAGTACATGCGCTTAGAGCTCCTGTTGCTGCGTCGACGGCGGTCGGGGTGGCAACGATGGCTGCGCAAAGGCCGACGTCCGGTTGCCTTGGGTATCCACGCCGCGGGTCTGCTGCTTGGCTTTGGCCGAGGCCTTTAACGAGTTGAACCATGCTTCGTACTTTTGGAGCAGCACGTCCTGCAACACTCTACCGTGAGATAGAAGGCAAGAAACACAGCAAAACCTTTTCTTGGGCAGTGCGCTGCGCCGCATCCAGCTCGGCACGGAGTTCGGCGACGAGCGGTGAATCTTCAACGTCGCTAGCCGTTGCATATATATGAGCGGCAACGTATGACGAGCCAAGTAGTCGTACATGTGCGACGGCTTGGCGTCTTGTCGCTGCTGCTGACGACGCCACTCTTCCAGTGCGCGCTTGAGCACGACAAACTAGCCGAGGGGTTAGGGTGGACACCCTTTCTCATGAACTGCACCTTTTGGTTGTACTCGAGTTTGAACGTCTCCATGGTTTGCGTCAATCGCTTATTCTCGTCGGCCATTCCTTCAGTGCTCTGGACGTCCTATCGCCACATCCACATGGCAAAATGCGTCGACATCGAAGCGCGCACCTGACGCAGCTTGGCGTTCTCCGTGCTGAGTGTCTTGACGGTGTGGGTGAGGCGTGCGATTTCGTGCTTGTGTGTCGCCAGTGCGGCCCGCAGATGCTCCATGGCATCCGTCGACGGCGATGACGAGAGCCCGTCGTCCTATACACATGTGCTCGCATGGTCAATGCAGAGCGCGCAGCTAAGACTACGTCATGATGGGGCGGCTTCTCCGGCGACGGCATGATCTCTACAGTCGTCGTGACGATAGCGTGAAGAACTCGCAAGCGTCTACCGTCTTCTTTGATGGGGCTCGGGATCGAGAGGCGCGACGATGGTGCGGTTGAGAGCTGGCTCAAGTACCGTTCGCGGTGGTTCTTGTTGCGGTTCCCGATCGCGGCCTTGAGCGTCGTCTCGCCGTCGACACGGGACACGAGGGGCATGCGCGCATTGCCCGTCGGCAAGAGGCAGAACGAGTCGCCGAGGTCCGAGCTCAGGTACTGCTTGGACGCAGGCCGCGCCCCGGCGTTCGTAGCATACCCCGGAAGGCCAAGCGCTTTCAGGCGCTCAAAGAGGTCCTCCATCTCGGATGCTGCCTCGCGCATGGACGTGGCGCTGTGCGGCGCGCTGGAGGATGGTGTCTCGCTCTTGGCCGAGGTCTGCGCCGGGACGAACGGCGCTGCTGTCGTCGTCGTCGTCGTGGACGGCGGTGGAAACGACGGGCGGGGCGTCGCGTCTGGCATCAGCGCCATCTGCCACCGCACAGCGCGCTGCTCGTGGTTCTCCGCAATAAGCTTGAGCGCAGCGCGCGTCTTGACGTCATTGGCGGCAATGTCATCCAGGGCGCGAAGGTAGCATTGGCTCGCCAACTGCTCGAGCTGCTCGGCGCGGTCCAGCTACACACGCCATGAGATGCACTCGTTATCGGCGAAGAAGCTACATGTCCAGAGGAAGCATACTCCTCGGCCTCGAGCGCATACTGATGGCCGAGGACGACGGCCGACCGCGACGTCGCTGCCCGCTGCGGCCGGCCCGCGGTTGGTTTCATCAGCATCCTGCGAATTTCGACCCGAAGAAGCACGGTCGCGAATATAACATGATAGAGGTCTGGAAGCACTTGATATTTGCATGTCGAAGTGAATATGTTATTATAGAGGTTCTCCCGACCAAGATCAAACGTGGCAGCACCAGCGTGCGAGGACTTGATCAGTACTCGAGTTCTGTTGCCGCAGTTGATTAAAACAGTGCACCGTGAAGTACACCGCGATACGTGCGCGTCTAGTACAGCTGCCGAGTGGGCTCGAGGAAGTTGGAGGCGGCCCACAGGGTCGACCTTAATGTCCTTGTGTGGCGAGTTGCCACCAAGTACCGCGCGCATGTGACGGAAGCGACTACCGGGTAGGCACCAAGAACAACTACAGGTCTATAGTCTACATGGTCCACATGTCTATAGAGCTGGTGTACGTTGAAGCTACAACCCTTCCCATCTACTCGGTCGACGCGATCGACGACGGCTCGACGACCATGTACCGAACATGGTCGTGCCCCATGTCCTGAGTACGGTGGGCGGTGAGGCGACTTGTGTCCAGTCGTCGAAATGCAAAATGACGCGCGTCCGCTCGGAAAAGCCGTGTTTGGCGAAGAATGCGAAGCCCGCTTCGCTTGCATGGACCCACATCGGGAGATTGCCGCGAAGACCCCACGCGAGAAGCGCGCCGCCGACGCCCGCGCGTTGTTGCGCCGGCGCAATCAAGCCAACTCCGTCGCGCTGCGCGCACGTGGTCGTCCCGGGAAGCTGACGACGCCGGTCTTGCCGCCGCCGACCAGGACGCGGCTCTTCGTCGAACAGCCATTCTGTACATGACACATAAAATAATACCATACAAATCACAAATGTGTGCTATAAAAATATACAGCGGGTCATTCCTTCAAAGCAAACCACACACACATGTAAAAAATACAACCAAGGCACATCACCATACGACGACTTTGCTGTAGACTCCATTCTTACAACGGCGGCGCATTTGGATGAAGGGAATATACATCCCCGACCGATTGAAGTGATGGCCATCATCCGGATAAAAGGATGAGGGGTTGTATGTTATACAAAATACAAGTGTGGGTGAGATCTTCCGGATACTGGTGCTGGGCGGCTGGTCGAGCATTTTGCCGTTTGCGGGCATGCGCCAACGCCGCCCGTTCAGCTTTCTGCTTTGCGCCACCCGCATGTGCGTAGCTTGGTCGAGAAGAAAGGCCATGCATACGTCGGCTTCTGTGGTACGGCGACCGCGATGACAACGATGACTCGTGCGCTCTCTTGTAGGACCACACGCGCTATGCGTAAGGCTCGAGGAGTCTTGTCACGAAATTCCACAACTTGCCGACAACAAGGTATGCCCATTGAGCTGCGCCGATCGAAGCGGAGCCAAGCGGCGAACCCGCTGCAGCCATCCACGCCTGGCAAGCCGTCGAAGCCAAGCGCACCGACGACGGACGACGCGACGAAGCTCGCGTTCGACGCGCTAGTCGAAGAGCTCATGGCATGGTTCAAGAATCGCAACGAGCGGGTACCTCTTTGCGGATTCGCAGCGCTGGCCATGCGCGAACGACACGGCTCAAAGTCCAAGTGGTCGAAGAAGGAGCAAGCAGCGTTCGCAGCGCTACAGGCGCTGGGCAAGGACCAGGACGACACAACGTGGTCGCTGCTCCGGACCTTCTCAAATGACGGCGACGAGAAGCTCTTCACGACTTGGTACGTCTTCGATACCACCCATGTCGTCTATCGTTGAGGCGCATAGCTTTTGCGCCGCCCGAGACCGCAGCCACATTGTACGGACCTCGATATGTCAACCAACTGCGTCAGTGTGTTGTAGGCTCAAGAAGCAGCAGGAGACCACTGCGAATGCCGAGAAGAAGCGCCACCCCGACGACCAAGCTGCACTGTACGTAGACGATATCGAACTCAAGCCACAAGATGGCTACGACATGTATAGGCACGGGGATCCAAAAAGGCCAAGCTCGCGCTGGCCGCCACGTCGCCGCCCGCCATCGGCGAGGCCAAGGCGATCCTCTCGCAAGACGCATGGATCCAGCGTCAAGACGATTTACTGCAGCACCAAGACGCATGGCGCTGCATCCAAGCGTCTTGGCGCTGCATCAAATCATCTTGACGCTGCACAAGACGCTTGGATGCAACAATACGATGTCCAGATGGAGCACCGTACGGATTCGATTTGTCTGCGCTTGTCGTCGGCATCACGCGGCGGGCGCGAGAGGGCGTCGGCGACCACGTCCTCGACACGAGTTTAAGCTCAAACTAAGAAAAACAATCCAGCTATTGGACTATCTTGGCGTTGAGCAGAGGCGTTTCGAGGAACAAGCGCCACACGCTGCTGACTGTGAAGAGCGTGAACGGCGTGGCCAGAGGTACGCCACTTGGCCAGTGCCATCTTGGTCGCGTAGAGCTCCTTCTCGTGCGCGCGCCAGTTGAGCTCGGCACTAAAGAGCTACTTCGACGAACGCAATCGGGTGGTCATCGCTGGACTCGTTGACTGGAGCGCATTTCGCGTCGGTCGGTCACTGCTCAATGGCACAGAGATAGTCAGGTCGACCGCAATGCCATCGCGCGTCATCATATGGCCGAGGTAGTCGATCTCGGGCATCGCAAACTTGCCCGTGGTCATGCGGCAGTAGTTGTGCGCGCCGCATCTCAAACACCGCGCGCAACGTGCTCGTTCAGCGTCTTTCAGACGATCGCAATTCAGTCCATGTACACGACCGCAAAGTCGAGCCTGCCAAGCGCTTCTTCATGAGGCCTGCCAAGCGCTTCTTCATGAGGCGTGGCCTGTCATCCCCATCGACACCATGAACCACTCGTACGTGTCCGAGTGCCGTGAACTTGCGGGACTCGGGATCGACGAGCATCGTAGCCCGTTGCAAGGTCGAGCTTCGAGACCCACTCGGAGCCCTTCATGCGATCGAAGAGCGCGTCACGGGATGCGTGGGATCTCTTGCTGCGAGCTCGTGTAGAGGTAGTCGAGCACCCATCGGATCTTGGACTGTGACGTGAGCGACTTGACAAGCTCTGCAACAGTGGCTTTAATGAGACAGTCCTCCTCCGACCGGACCGCGTAGGTGCCCTTCGTCAGGCGCGGTGGTTACCGGAACGACGCACTGACGACTTGGGGTTGACAGCCGTAATCATGCGAGTGCGCCAGTTGATCGTTGAGTTGTACTCATAGAACTACGAAAATGGTGTCGACAAAGTCCCACGCGATCCTCTCAAGCTGCGGGAACGTGTGGTTGCCGATCGCGACGACATACACGGGTTGACCTGCTTCTGGACGCTGCTGTTGAGTCCGCCGACAGCCTCGACAATCGGGCCGCCAAACGTATCGCATATCGTTGTAGGTTCGTCGCACCGCAATTGAGGAAGGCGCGAGCGCCATGGCCGTCAATCGCGCCGTTGGAGATCATGAGCTCTTGTACAACAGCTCCATGTGGCGCGGCTATTGTGTTGACCTGCACCTTGGTCGTCTTCGCAGGCGGTTTGGACGACTTGGGCGGCTTCAAGAACACACACTCGGGGCCGCATCCTTGTCGGAGAAATCAAGACTACCTTCCAGGCCGGGTCTTCACTGAGATCGACAACACCAGGACCTCACTGGGATGATGCCTGCTGCGGCGCGGCTTGGCCTCGTCCTTGGCGTCCTGGTTACAACGATCGTTGCGCTCACGCTCGTCGCCAAAATGCACGTTCAAAGCAGACATGCGTCCGAGTGAAAGCCAATCTCGCGGAGACCAGCTCCATCTTCGACTGCGACTTGAGGCCACGGATGGAATACGCGATCTTGTTGGTCACCCGCACCATGATCTTGCGGAGCAGTTGGACGTGTACTCGTTCAACCCACCCCGCAGTTGCGTCGGCGGAGATTGGACAAATCTTCACGGAGCCGTTCCTGGATGTCAACTCTTTAGCCAAGCGTCTTGAACGGGTTGCCAGCCGTAAACTAGGTGCGCACCCACACAACGGTCGGTGAACGCAAGCTGGAACAAGCGCATGTCAAAGTTGCTCGGGTCGGACGAGTCGTCGGCCGTCCAGCGGAGCTACAACTGCTGGTAGTGGAGTATGAGGTCCTCCTTGATGGCACCGCAGCGGCTGCACATGGTTCAAGCCGTCGCGCTGCTTCGCCGTCGCCTGCTGCGTGAGCTTCTCGGTGGCCGTCGTCATGCTGACCAAAAGCTGGAGTGCGTCCTTGGGAGCGGTGGGAAATCTCCCTCCATCGCGACGTTGTCCTTCGACATCCTTTCGACTGTTTCGCTTGGGCGGCCTTCGCCGAGGCGGCTTCTCTTGATCTTCCGACAGTCT
>NW_008246142.1:30633-34305 GCF_000281045.1 Saprolegnia diclina VS20
CGAATGGAGAATGACGTGGTGAAGAAAGCGTTTGGTGGTGGCATTGAAGTGATACCATGTGCTTGCTGTTGAAGACGAGGATGGACCCTCTGCCGCAGTGTTGACATTATACCGACACACCCCACAAATCGGTGTATCAGAGCGGCATGCGGTGCTGTGTGTGACGAAGAGGCGTCTCGTACGTTTTCAATCATGGAGTGTGCCCGCACTTGGTAGACTTTTGTCGCATTAGCCGACTTCCGGCAGCCCTAAACACACGCACAATCTCAACTCATTGCTCTCTTTTTAGCTCGAGTTTCTTGGCCTCTCTAGCATCTCGATCAAAACCGGGACCCACGCTATGGACACACATCGAATTTATGTCGCACACCAAGGTGGAACGACTTTCATGTACGCACTCTGGTTGCGTCTGGCGCGGAAGGCACCGACTCTTTACAATAGCCACCATAGAAGTACGACTCCATCGGCAACTCCCTTCAACCAGCTCTAGTGTTTTACGCTTGGATTGAGTTCGAGTCTGGGATACTACAGTGCAGTCGAAGTCGCCACGGTCCCAGTGTACGTGCTATGCGCGGTAATTTTTGTGCAACTTTGTTGCGTGCTGCAATTACACTGGCGTTTGCATTGGGCGCCTTCACCTTGCGTGCCTCCGTCCATTGGCTTCATAGCGATGCAGAAGGAGCGGGATACTGGCACCCAGCACTGAGATAACTCGCACGCGGAAGGTCCACTGGCGTTTCAAACATCCTTTGGCGGCTCGAAATCCTACCTTGTTGAAACCAATACGTCGAGTTTCCCTGTAGAAATACGTAATAGAAGGAGCGCATTGGGCACGTCTACACGGACCTTTGTACGGTCGCTAGCCGAGAGCAGCTGCAACGTGCCTGCCGATGGCTCAGCCGTGCTAGAGTATCATGTTGCAACGAGATCGACATCACCCGAAGTTCGAAGTGGTTTTGTGTTTTGGTGTTAAATAGTGTGATCACGTCAACACCCAAGACACTGTTTCGTCGTCAGCAAAGCGACGTGGCGGGTCATTACTTGGTGATTTGGCTACTCGTGCAAAAGCGACGACGCCAGCCGACAAGATCTGGAGCTTGCGGCTCGAGTACCTGGCGCGCTTCAGAGGTTATCAGCGTTATACCTTGCATTCATCCTCTCGCCGCTTCTCAAACTACCACAAAGCTGTGCAATGCTGCACCTTTGATATCAGTACTACAAGCTAAGACGCCACGTTTTTCGTGGAAAGAACACTCGAGAGAGGTGCATTCCGCGGAAGAACCATGGTGTCTGTCGCCGTCCGAACCGCTCACCTCGCGACAGGCGGCTGTGTGCTCAGATCGCACCGGTCACGGCTGACGTCCACGGCCGACAGCGCCGACGACGCTCCCATCGATTGCACACTTCGAGAGCCTCGAAGGCATGTCGGTCATACTGTGCTGTGTAAAATAGTTTTGTGAGCCAGTGCTTGGCGCAGACAGTGTATGTGATTGCGTGGCGCCAGTGCTTGTCACCCACCAAATAGTGTAAGCGTAGCGTAGTCACACAGTCGGACGCGCGCCCTTTCAGCCGGGCCGCCGATCAGATGCTGGTGCCCGACACCTGCTGCGGCAGTTCGCATCCCTGCTTCCCAGTGTGGACTTTGCTGTTTCGTGCACGACCGCGCATTAATGTTGGTCCAGCTACCCTCGGCCAAAGCTGCCGCGATCGACGCCCGCCTGCGGTCGCTCATATTGGAAGTCACCGAGAGCTCGCCCGAGACGCGTCTCATTGACGCCTACCACGCCGGGTACAAACTCGCGCGCGAGTCGCCAACGTCCAAAGTCCTCTCGCGCAAGAACGCGACGTCCGCGTACCGGGACTTTATGGTCATCAGCGACGCCGGCATGAGCCTCGACGACTACATTGAGCTCGTGTACGTCGAGTCGGAGGCCGACTTTCGCCTCCAGCAGACGCTGTTTTACGGCGAAAACATGCTCGACGCGCGCATCCTCAACGTCACAAAGGAGCGAACGTTCGACGACCCGTTCTTGCACTTTGGCGTTCGCTACAAGAAGATGAGCATGCCATTGAACGGTGTCTTTGAGCCGCGCGATACAACCTACATTGAGGTACCGGCCCTTGTCCCTTCGATCTCTCGGTCCCACCGCCATATATTGCAATTAGTGTACGGGGTCGTTTGTCAACGAGCGCGGCCACCGTGGTGTCTACTGCGTGCGTGAGTCAATGGACTTCGACGAAGTGCCGCCCCTTGAGGACGCAACACGGTTCTACATCAAGGCCATCATGGTGTACACCGAGGCGGCGGACGGAAGCGTCGAGTCGGTTCAGTTGCTCCAGGCCAACCCGCTCGGCAACATGCCTGCGCTTGTCTTCAACAAGACAGCGATGAACTACAGCCACATTAGCGACGACAATACGCGCTACTTGCAGCAGAAGCGTCTCCTCGAGCACGTGGCCGCGACCAAGCCCGTCTCGCTCTCGCGGTGCATTTCATGATTTTCGGAACATTTTCGGGATTTTCACCATAATTTTTGTAGAAAATCCGGCGCTTGTTCGTCGTGCGCCGCCTCATTCCGTGGTCTGCGCGCCCGCCACGAGTGCTGGGGCTGCCGAGACGTACGCCTTTACACATATAGGCAATGCACAATGTCTCATAGCCCGAGATAGAGTATGTGTGGCAAGTGTGTCGTGCAGATTCCGCGGGTCCTCGCATTACCCAACGGCAACATGAAGGCGACCCCCGAAGAGTTTTGCAAGCGCTGCTTTCTCCAGGCGCGAACGTACCGATCGTCCACGAGCGCGTCCTCGCAGCGCCGTAAATGCTCGAACGACCTCATGTCATGTCTCATGAAACGGGAGTAGGGTTAGCGCCCTCCGATAGCGCAACCTCGCCCCGCGACTCGCACGAGACGCAGCAGTCAAGTTCGAGCGAGAATGACAGTCAAGAGACGTCCCTTGATGACTTGGGCGACGACAGCAGCGATGAAGAGCGTGCGCTGATGGCGGTGCGAGATGCAGAAATGGGCGCGCAGCTGACACGACTCCAGCTTGGCATCGAGACCCAGCGGCAAATGGTTGAGCAGATGCGAGAGCGGCTTGCCGCTCATAGCGTCAACGAGTAGATCCAAGATTTCGTTATAAGCTGCAATTGCAGAGGTATATTCGTCGGCTGACTTCAAACTGTGGTAGCGCAAATGGTGAACCTTTTTTCTTTGCCAAAAAAGAGGCGCTGAGGCAGGACGGACAATACGTCGACTAGCAGCCACTTGCCAGATGACCCCGCGTACATTTTCCTCTGCAATGCACCATGGGTCGAGAAGCGTGGCTTCCATCAAGGTGCACGTTTCTACGAAGTGAGTCGCGCGCACAACCTTGTCGATGGACGTGTCAACGATCGAAACCCAAAGAAAATTCCACGGGCTCCTCTCGGTCGACTCGGCTAGTACAGCTCTGGTCGCGGTGGATACGTTGACAAAGAATATGCACTGCGATGCCCACCTTTGCCTCATTGGGAACGACCACAAAGCGCAAGAAGACAGCGAAGGTCCTGTACGCGCTGCTTGTACCGGTACAAGTTGGTGCATCCCGTGCATACATGTACTTCGGCACTGCAGAGACCGACTGCAACACTTGGAGTCATCACATAAGGCTTCCATGAAACAAGCGTGC
>NW_008246142.1:35267-37871 GCF_000281045.1 Saprolegnia diclina VS20
GCCAACGATATGAGATGTGTGGGATCGCATGGACGTACCCTTGTACTCGCCACGGTAGACTTCACCGTACGCGCCTTGAGCCACTGACTGGACCTTGGTGAGCGCTTGCTCGTCGAGACGGAGGAGTTCGAGATCCTACTCGACATATGAGCCTCGGTGGACGATTTTGAGTGAGTGGTTACCTCCATGTTGAAGGCCATGCTGTACTGGCCCGTCGACGTCGTCATGCCCTGGGTCGTCGTGTTGTGAGCCGTGTACCCGGTGTGGCTCGTGCCCCTATGCAGAGATATATCAGACTTTGGACAGAGCGTCGCGCATGTTGTACGTCGAGGCAGCGTTCTTCTTGCGGCGGTACAGCACAAACCCGACGATGGCGAGCACAAGAACGACGGCACCGACCGCGACACCGACGATAAGACCCGTGTTGGACGACGAGCCAGAGTCTTCAGTCGCTACAACTTTGAATAAGAAATGATAGAAAATCATCGACGGTCGTACCCGGGGCTGGCATGACGCACACCGAGTACTTGGTCTTGAGCAGCTGAATGGTGTTGGGCGCCTTGCACGTGGCAGCGACGTCGATGCTGCCGACAGCAAACGTGGGCACAGCCTGGAGCGCTGCATACGTCGGCTGGTCGATGAGGAACGTTGTGAAGTGTGAGTCGTCAAAGTAGCTACACCAGAAATTAGTCCAGAAATCTGGTAGTTCGCGTACAATTTGCTCAGTTTTGACGAGACGGTCAGGTTTGAGAGGGTCGTGAGGTACGGGCAGCCGTTGAACTTGCTACAAAATAGCATCGTGGAGGTGAATGTGACGACGATATGGTTTCGACTATCGTACATTTCAACGGCGTTGCGGAAATTCACGTTTTCGATCGTCGTAAAGTTGTTTTGCCAGCCATAGCTACCGTTTATTTCCATGAATTTTCCGGCATTTTCGAGACAAATCACGTACAATTCCGAAAGCTGGCCGTACGGGATCGTCGTCGGAAGCGTTGGGAGCTGGCACGCCGCAATGGACCTAGTCAGCGATTTGGTGCCATGAGCCAAGACGTTTGCAGCAGGTGGAAGCGAATACAGGCGTGTGATGATCGGCGAGAAGGCGGCTTTGGACAAGTCAATGCCCTTGTTGGCCTCGAAATCCCTACCAGTAAGATAGATAAGCAACCACATCGCTGCTTCTTTCTTCGTCGTACAAAAGCGCGACATTGGTGTCCTTGGACAGGTCGCCAACCGCGCGGACCGAGTTGTAGAATTGACTAGCCCATGCGTTGATTAGCCTCGTAACTTGTGCATGGAAATGGCGTACATGTAGACTTGGCTCAGATTCGGGAGCTCGGCGAGGTACTGCGCCTTGTCTACGCAGGTGGGATAAGTCCTCTAAGACGCTCGCATCGTCCTCGACGCACAGGTGCCGTTGATGACGAGCAGGTTGGTTTGAGTCGAGTCCTTCTTGACGTCGTCCTTGGTCCAGAACATCTTGTTGAGCTAGCGCAGAAAGACTCAGGCATAGGGCCACTGGCGATGGATGGTACCTTGCACGAGCTGTCGACGGAGCAGAGGACGGCGCCGGGCTGCGTGCAGGTCGAGCTCACAAAGGTCGACGTGTACCCCGCGTAGAGGCAGTCGGCGGCGGCGACACGGGCGGCGACGCCAGCAACCTACCGCGACAGCGATGCATGAGCGCCGTGACGCGTCCGCGGCGGTACCAGGGCAGCGACGAGCGGCAGCATCACGACAACTCGAGAAATGACCGAACGTCGGTGGGGTAACGGTAATGGCAAAGTCGTGTGACCAACGCTCGGCTGTCGTTGTGGCCAGTGGAGCATCTGATGGTCCCGCGCGTCTTGCGCCAGATGTCGTCGTCAGATATTTATCTGTCCGCCTTGCAGACAAAATGCTTGGTTCGAGACAAAATGGACATTGTACCAACGCCGCGTGCATAGCAACAAGAGCGCCACGCGTCCTTGGCCCTGCACCACGCAGTGCACCACCAACTCTTCGTGCTGCCACCAATCTTACAACCCTGCAACAGTGTACCACCCAGTGTAACTCACATGAACAACCCAGTGCAACTACACTGTATGTCTTGCATGTATCGACCTCGAATTTAGGCGGAATCTATGCCACAAGTCGTGCAAGAAAGCAGGACTCCTTAACTCCCCACGGCACACATCGTCTTGGATGGTTTGACGCTGCTACGTACTGCGACAGGGCACACTCGGTGCGATCGCCTAGGCGCGTCACTATCCTATCTGTACCAGCAGCCAATCGGATGGTCAATCCAGTGGACAATCTCAACATCAAGTTCAGGTTACCAGTAAAGACGGCGGCAACAAAGTGAAGAAACCGAGATGAGTTGTGGACGCTGCAGCTGGACGATGAACAAAGCAAAAGTACTTTAGAATGAGAAATGCTGTTGTATTGACCGTGGACAAAGCTCAGGCGCGATGATGCCGTCGAAACCACAAGATCGGCACTTCTTGTTTACAATGACACTTTGAGCTGTTGCCGAATGGTAAAGGCGACGCGGGTAGCGCTCGGCCGGTCTTCGGGATCCGGTCGGAGGCACTCGAGCGCCAGCGTCCGCACCCACGACGGAAT
>NW_008246142.1:38421-85620 GCF_000281045.1 Saprolegnia diclina VS20
CCGCGGTCCATCCACTCGAGGACCATCTGCAGCTCGGACGGGACGCGCCAGCTCGCGCCGATCGTCTTGACCACGTACGGGCAGTCGAGCCTAATCCAACGCACTTAGCGAAACAAGTACCGTTGCATGGAGGACGATAGTACGCACTTGGCCGTGAGTTTGATCTCCTCCATGAGGTTGAGAATGTCGTCGCGGGAGCTCTTGCCTTGAAGCATGCACTTGATGGCAACCTCTTGGCCTGGTCGTGGGTTAGGGTTAAGGTTCATACGTAGAGAATTCACACCCTTATACTCGCCGCGGTAGACTTCGCCGTACGCGCCTTGGGCGATCGACTGGACTTTGAACAGAGCGCGTTCATCGAGTCGAAGCAGCTCGAGTTCCTACCCACATCCAACTTGACACTTCTCGAGGGGAGCGAAATGGGGCGACCTCCATGTTGAAGGCAGCGCTGGCCATGTGTCCCGTCGACGACGTGTCCACGACCATCGTCTCCGTGCGCCCGTAGCTTCGGTCGACGGTTGTGTCTGTCGGACTACGAAAAAACGTCGAGTGTCTTGTCTCTCGATGCATCGTACGGTTTGGCGGCGCGACGCTTGCGGCGATAGCACACAAAGACGGCGACACACAGCCCGACTATGGCGACAGCCCCGAGTGTTGCCCCCACAATCAAAGCCGTCTGCGTCGTCGAGGTCGTCGCGGCCGGTGGCGTCGCCCCGGGCACCGACGAGACGGGCGCCATTGTCGGTGTGGACGCTACACCACCAATTAGATCTGAGTGTGCTTCTACTTGGTCTTGAGTACCTGGCATGACGCACACCGAGTACTTGGTCTTGAGCGGCTGGATGGTGTTGGGCACCTTGCACGAGGCCGAGACATCGATGCCACCGACAGCAAATGTCGGGACGGACTGCAGCGCCGTGTACGTCGGCTGGTCCACGAGAAACGTTGTGAAATTCGAGTCGTCGAAATAGCTACAAAAAGCGAGAAATTGATAAGTGGTAAAGTGGAAATGATACGAATTCGTACAATTTGCTCAGTCGATTCGAGACCGAGACGTTGTTGAAGGTCGTGAGGCGCGGACAGCTGTTGAATTTGCTAATACAATATCAAGATATCAGTACATCTCCAGCTCGAAAATGAAGCGTTGTACATTTCGACCGCGTTGCGGAAGTCAATATGGTCGAGCGACGTAAAGTTGTTGTCCCACCCATAACTACACAAAAGACACGATTCGATTCGTCACTTTTGGTGAATGCAACGTACAATTCCGAGAGCTGGCCGTACGGAACCGTTGTTGGAAGTGTCGAGAGCTGGCATTGCGCCAGCGACCTACCCACCCCATGAGAAGTCCGACGACAAAGGATGCGTGGCAACAGGCGGGTCATGGACGATGGAAATGCTGCCTTGGAGAGGTCGATGCCAGGGTTACCTTGAAAGTCCCTACGACAGCGTCAGAGACATACCGATATCCTTCAGAGAGCCTACAGGAGCGCGACCATCGAGTCGTTGGAGAGGTCGCCGACCTGGCGCACGGAGCCGAAGAATTGACTAGTAGTTGCGTAAGAGTCGTGAGACTCGACGCAGACGCCGTACATGTATGTGTTGCTTAGTCGAGGGAGCTGCGCGAGGTACTGCGCCTTGTCTACCATACGAACGACATGAGCGTCATGACGGTCGAGAGTGCTAACACCTTTGATGATGATTTGGTCGGTCAACGTCGAGTCCTTGAAGACGTCTATCTTCTTCGTGTACATCACCGTCGGCTACAAGCCCACATGCATCTCGTCTAGGTTGCCTGCGATGGGGTACCTTGCAGTTGCTGTCGACAATGCACAGAATCGCGTCGGGCTGACCGCAGTAGCTGACCGTGAACGTGGACGTGTAGTTCTGGTACGGGCAGGCGCCAAGGACCGCGTGGGCGCCGAGGCCAAGCGCAGCCTACACATACCCAATGTCTACCAGCCTCGTCGAGGACCATTATGTACGAGTCGTCGAAGCATGGCGGCGCTTGCGTCGGCAATTGAAAGTGACGGTGGAGATCGAAGTTTTGAGATTCTTTCGGCCAATCAGATTGCAGATTGACCACTGAATTCCCGCATTTTGTCCTTTGTCGCACCAAATGGCCGTGTTGCACAAAGCGCCGAGCTTCTGCGCCGCCGTTGGTGCACAGTGCTACCTCGTGGCCACGCCTCGTTGGCGAACGTATTACGTGGCGTCGCAAATTGGGTCCCGTTGTCGATGCAGTGGCGCGGGAGATCGCTGATCTCCGGGAATGCGACCTCGTGGAGCTTCATTTGAGCAAACGAAGCTCTCTTCACAAGGCGGCCATGGCCGCAACAGACGGGGCGTACCGCAGCCAAGCTGCGATGGACGACATTCCGCGACAAATATGTCCGGAATCTTGCGTCATTTTGCTCACATCACAAATTCCAAACCCGACAAAACCGAGCCAGGAATCGCCGACTCGCGTACCAGATCATGGAACTAGATGTGGTTATCTGAGTAGTACCGCCAAAGACCAGACCGCGTGGATGACAATTCATTTTTCAGCACCGCGGCTTGATGGACAACCAGAACATCCTCGTGCGTGCGACGCCGTTCTGGTCCAAGTACAGTACTAATGCATTAGGAACGGAGGGTTGGTAGCATTTGACTATAGAACCGAGCGGCTGATGCACCAAGGTATCAATATTCCGCTGCAAGTGGCGACGTAGTACCGGTACGAGTATGGGCTTGAAGAGCTTGAGGAGCAGCGCCGTGTTGGCGGCCGGCGCCTCGCGTCGATTGCACAAGCCAATCAGCGTCGCGTATGATATGCAATGCCGCAGGACCTGTGATAATGCATATTTCAAAGATTGCGATTTTATTTGTATGGACGTTTGTATTGGATGCAAATCCCAACACAGCTTGTGGCACACCATTATTTTCCGCAAACGTCCGAGGATCACATGCTGCGCCGAAGCCTCCTCTCGACGAGCAAGCACCTTCTGGGCCGGCCGACGCCGAGCTTCGCCCGGTCGGCCTCGAGCCTGCCGCGCTCTGCGGCTGCGGTCGATGCGACCGACGTCTCGCAGACGATCGCGCAAGCCATGGCCGAGGAAGAGCGCAAGCGGAAGCGCAAGGCCGAGCACATGCCGATCCGCGCCGTGCACTTGGCGCGCAAGATGGACATTGTCTCGCTCTTTCAGCGGCTCTACACGGACCGCTTCAAGGTGAGCCACTACCTGTACAAGGACTCGGTCGTGCTGCGCCTCAGCAGCGGCAACGACAACGCGCCCAACCCGTGGATTGCGCACCTCAACAACTCGGTCAAGACGTCGGCGTCAACGTTCCCGCCCGAGCTGCCGCCGAGCGCGGCGCTTGCTGAGAACCCGGAGATTCCGTCGCGCCGCGCCAAGGACAAGTGGGTCGTCTACTTTGACTACGGCGCCGTCGTCTTCTTCAACTGCGACGACTCGCTCACGACGACGCTCATCAAGCACGCCAAGAAGTACTGCAGCGACGCTTTCGAGATGCGCGGCCACGATGAAGAGCTGCTCCTCGTCGCCGACCCGACGCAAAAGGGGTGGAGCGAGCTCAAGGAGAACAACATTCGCGTCCAGGAGATCGACCACGTCAACATCCAGGTTGGTCCTAACGCGATCGACCTCACTGTACGATATGCCATACGATCTAGGTCATTGCCGGTGTCTTGGCGCAAACCGTGGCCCTCGAGCACTATGAGCGTCAGGTCGAAGCCATTTTGGCCGAGTTTGAGAAGCTCAACACGCTCGTCGAGAAGAAGGGGCCGCAGACCGCGCTCTTCGGGCTCTCGTGGTCGGGCGCCGAGACGACCGAGAAGGAGCAGCACCGCAAGCTCTTCCAGGTACGTCCCATATGGCTCACGCATGTCGATGCCACGACGACCGTAGATTGTCGCGACCAACAACACGCTGCTCATCGACCTCGTGAGCAAGCTGCGCGTCATTGACCGCAAGCGGCCGGGCGACGCGGCGTGGAGCCATACGCGCTACCACAACATGTGGGAGACGCTCCTCGAAGAGTTTGAGCTCAGCGAGCGCTTCAATAACCTCAACTTCAAGCTCGAGCTCATCCAGCACAACACCAAGGTAGACATGTCCCCATCTCTTACACGGCTCGTGACGCGTCGCTAGTTCTTCCTCGAAGTGCTCAGCTCGTACAAGGGCACGCGCATGGAGTGGTATATTATTATTTTGATTGCGGCCGAGCTCGCGATCAGCGCCTACGAGCTCGCCATGAAGCTGCACTAAGGACGCTACGCTGGCCGCTCGTTTAGTCGCCAGATGAGTCGCTCGTTTAGTCGCTCGTTTAGTCGCTCGAGTGAGATATACCATTTTGTGCCAAAAGAAACATAGAGACGTGGATGATCCGTGTTGGGACGCGCTGGATCGACGCTCGTACATTCAGCTACTAGTAGTAGAGGAGCCCTATTCGTAAGCGACTAACTAGTAGAGGCAGCTGGCGTGGACGACGAGCAACGACTAGGTTTCCTTTGCCTTCCACTGCGCGTGCTCGTGCGGCGCCTTGCGCGTGGTAAAGCTGGACGCGGGTTCGCGGCCGCCGCCGTTGACGTGCTCCCAGTACTTGTTGAATGACACAAAGTCGGCGCAGGTCACGTCCACCGCCTTGGTGCGCAGCATCGACGCCAAGAGCGTGCGCACCGACGTGGCGTCCGTGACGTACTCGGCCGGCAAGCGCAAGACCTTCATCGAGTGGTAGACATGCGACAAGACGCGGCAGAGCTGAACGAGCGCCGAGCCACACGTGTGCGTTGGCGCAACGTTCTTGTATTCGTACCTGCACATATGGATGAATTTCGCCATATTACAAATTGGAAAGCCATACCGAATCGCTACGATATGGATTCGCGTCGAGGTCGGGAGCGCGGTCAGATCCACGTGGAAGGGCAAGACTGCCTTGCCGTTGCTCCGAGTACCCTACGCTCTCTCAGCGCCTGGACAATGTAGCTGCTGCCACCTCGGCGAAGACAACGACGGGCCCGGACGCACGGCGAAGCACATCGGCGAGCTTGACGGGCTACGTGCAGATCGCATGAGCTGACAAGTCGTAGATATGACTTGGACATCGTACCGACGACAGCGAGCTCAATGGCGGCGACATGGCTTGGCGGAGCGCACCAAGGACGGTGCACGATTGCACCAAGCCCTGCAAGAGACCACATGAGATCCAAGCGACCTAGCAACGAGCATGCGTACCTTGGCGCTGCTTTCCTTTTCGCTCGGAAACACAAACGTCGGCGAGTAGCGGAAGGCAAGGTAGAGCACGTCAAAGACACTCGAGTGGTTGCACACAATGAGGTCGCCGGCCGCGACGCGACGAAGCGACGGCGCCTTGGAACCAGGCGGGCTACATATCCGTGAGCGCATGAAGGCGATGCACTTCCAGCGTACAGCAGGCCCAGGCGGCGGACGTTGGCGTCTTCCTCCTTGACAAACATGGTCGTCACGACAAGGATGAGGCCGACGCAGACCCAGTCGACAACCCGATGGACGAGCCGGCCAAGGAATGGAACGTAGCCCTAGCATTGACGCGTGTGAGCTACCGAGGCCATGTGGCAGGACGGCGCACGAGGAGCAGCGCGACTAGCTCGAGCAGCGACCAGAGCACCAGCAGTGGGAGGAGGAGGACCCAGCGGGCGAGCGCGACGACGCCGCCGACGAGGATCTGGCCCCAGCGCAGGACGACGTTGGACGGAAGTTTGTGGGGCGGCGGCACGAACGGGTTGATCCCGGTCGTCAAGTCGGACCAGCGGTTGTACTTCTCCATGATGGCGCAAGAGTGCGAATGCGACAATTTTCGGCATTTTGACCTCGTCATGCCGAATTTAGCTGTCTCTTGCGTGAAGTGCAAACATGCGCAAGGCACCCACGGCTTGGTCAATCGAATGCAATTGGTATACTAGAAGCACATGAGTAAGGTCGTCGATAGGAGAAAGCTGCTGGATGGGTCGTTCGCTTCTCCATGGCCCAAGAGTCTCTCGCCCCGCACAAAGTGGCAGATGCCGAATGATCGAACCCACGGTGGATTGGCTAAAAGCCGCGTATTTTGACCAATGGCCTTTGACGAACGATTTCGGCTAGGTGCGACCTTCCATTCCAGCGAACGAACGGACCATGGCGGTGACGGGGAAGCGTGGCGTGGGTATCCCGACGATCTTGCTCCATGATGGCGAAGGTACGATCGTGACGGTCGAGCTCAAGAACGGCGACCTCTACCGCGGCTTCCTCGACGAGACCGAGGACAACATGAACTGCGTGCTCAAGGACGCCTACCGGACCGATCTCCGTGGCATGCAATCGCACTGCGACCAAGTGTACCTGCGCGGGTCGCAGATCCTCTTTATCATCTTCCCAGACATGCTCAAGCACGCGCCCTTCTTCAAACGTGTCAAGCTATGGAAGAAGCACAAAGGCTCGATTCCAGCGCTGGGGCTCGGTGGCGGCGCCCACATTGGCCTTGGCAACAGCCAGCGCGGCCCGACCGGCGCGATGGTGCGCAAGGGGCCCGTGCGACGCTAGGCAGGTAGATGACTCTCTAATTGCTTTACTATTAAGAATGCACAGTGATCGTCTGTCTACTTTTGGTAGAGGTACACGGGGCGGCGAAAGCCCTGCGCCGACGTACTGCAAACCTTGAGCAGCGTCATGGAGCGAAACCCAACCGTCTCGAGCAAGTACGTGGCAAAGGCCGACGGGCGCAGCGCAATGCTGTCGTAGTGAGCCCGCGTCGTCGCGTTCGTGTCCCTGCGGTTGTGGTACGACTTCCATTTCTACGCCAACAAAACTGCTGCAAGGGCCCAATTCCTCGCAAAGTCGTACCTGCGGCTCCAAGATGAAGTACCCGCCCGGCAAGAGCAGCGCGTACGCGAGGTGGAAGAGCTGCTGGATGCCTGCGTCGCCATGGTACAGGTGGATCCATTTGGTGACGCTCAAGCTACGCACTCGTGAGCGGCAAGAAGAGCCAACACGCACGCTTACCACGTAATGACGTCATAGTCTTTGCCCGTGTGCACGTCGGTCGCAATGTTTTCGCGCTTGAAGACCACGTTGTACGGGAAGCGCACCCTAGAAGAGGCATGCGTGGGTCGTCGTGAGTGTGATTGATGGGGTCAAACCCGGAGGCAAAGCTGCCAATGTTGGGCAGCGGGTCCACGCTGGGCTGCGTCGACGCCGGTGGCTTCCATAGGCGAAAAGAGAGCGGCAGCTCTTCGTCGTCGTCGTCGTCGTTGCCTGCATCATCGCGCTGCTTTTCATCCTGCCGACCATGGTCTTTTTGCACTTCGCGGAAGGCTTCGGTGACGGCTAATTTGGAAATGTACTCCTTAAGCGTCGCGCGCGCTTGTGTGATGAGGTCGGCGTCGCAGTCGATGCCCATGATGAACGCCGGGGCAAAGCGACGCGCTGGTTGCCAAAGCATGAGGTCAAACGAAGCTAATGCTGCAAGACGTACCCACTTCAAGCGTAAAGTCGCCCGAGTTGCAGCCAATGTCGAGGGCCTTCTTGCCTTCAAACCACTCGCGCTGGAAGATGGCGAGGCGCGAGTCTTCTTCGAGCTTGCCCTCGATCGCGCCGTTGCCCCAGCGAAACGCGTAGTACCTACAAGATACCGTTGACAACGAGGATGGAAGGTCGATGCAACTTGCTTCTTAAAGTTGCCGACACGTAGTGCATCCGCGTCCTTTGCAGCGTCTGCGGCCTTGCTTGTTGCGAGCTTCGAGCGCTTGTCCTCGGCGCCCATGTCGCCGCGGTCTCCCCGTCGCTTCATTGCGGATTCGAAAATAGCAACGATGCCATTGGTGCTAAAGTCGTCGAAATTCAAATCATTTTAGCCAATCGCATTGAAACAGGTCGCTATCGGCAGTCCTTGGCCAAAACACGAAGTCATCCTCATGGGGAAGAAGGACAAGAAGGTGAGCGCGTCGGCCGCGCCGACGACCAAGGTCATCTCCAACGTCCCGCTCTCGCTGCCGAGTACGCCATCATCGCCATGGTCCTCTTCGAACGACCAAGCTCATGCGCTGTGTAGTTCTTGAGACGATCAAGTTTAGCCAGCAGCAGAACGGCCTGCGCTTCGGCGACTACTCGCGCTACCGCCAGCACTGCGCGCGCCGCCTGCGACGCCTGCGCAAGGGCCTCAAGTTCACGCATGGCAAGGGCAAGGGCTTTGTCGCCAAGGAGGTCACGCCGGCGAACGCCGCCGAAGTGCGCCACTTGATGCTGCCGCTGTACCACTCGGAGCGCGCGTGGAGCTACGCGATGCAGCTGCGCGAGGACGAGCGCAACGACAAGGAGGAGAACGGCGACGAGGCGAGCAGCCGCATCAAGTTCCACCTCATGGGCCGCCTCAAGAAGGCGGTTGCATGGTCCGACAAGCTTGTGTCGCTTTGCTCGGAGCGCGCGGACGCCCGTACGAGCCTAGAAGCCGAGGCGTATGCGTCGTACATGGCTGGCAACCTCGCGCTGTACAAGGAAGAGTGGAAGCTGGCGCTCGAGAAGTTTACGACCGCCCAGCGCATCTACAGCGAGCTCGCCAAGGTCGGGACGTCGGTCCAGCAGGACCTCGTGCACCAGATCCTCGAAGAGATTAGCCCGTTCATGCGCTACTGCGAATACAACCTCAACATGGTCTCGGGCGGCGCGTCGGCCGAGCTGCTGCACGAACTTCGCGAGTCGACGACGTCGGCGCTGCTGCAGTCCAAGATCGACCAGGTCTTCCATGCCGAGGCCAAGACGAAGGCCAAGACGATGGCGCAGATCACGTGGAACGGCCGCGCGGTCGCGATCCCGTCCGACGACGTACGTCCCGCTAAGGCTCCTCTTCATCTCATCGCTTGCGTAGCTCTCACTGGCCATGGTGCGCCCCGACGAGCATCTCGCCAAGCTCGCCAAGGCATCGACAGACCTCACCGAGAAGAAGCGCGATGCGATTTACGTGGCGCTCTTTGGGTAAACCCATCGTCTTCACTTCTCTCGCCCAACTCGTCCTATGCCACTAGTGCGTACGACAACATTCTGCGTCAGCTCGGCAACGAGCGCACCAAGACGGACGCCATGAAGAGCGGCTTCATGGCCGAAGCGCAGCGCGACAACATTGCGGCCCTTGAAGAGTACACGCGCTTCCTCAAGCAAGTGCACACGGTACCGCCGACTATGGCAAAGCAGCAGATGTGGACACGACTCGCCTTCTAGGCCCAGCGCAACTTGACGCTCATGCAGCAGCTCAAGGCTCGACTTGGCGTGGACCGGTCGCCCGGCGACATGATCCATATCATTGAAATGCTGCTGCAGAACATCGAGGACATGAAGGCGCTGCCGGGCGCCGCGTCGCACGAGCTCTTTAGCACCAAGTTTGCGGTGCTCCAGCCGCTTTTGGCTGCGATGCGCGCCAACTATGTGGCACAAATGTACCTTGCTGGCAAGAAGGTACTAGCTCGGTCTGTGCTCGATTACCCACTCTTCTACTAGTACCCTGAAGCGATGGCGCTTTTCGAATTGGCCAAGACCAACGTTGCGGTCGCCGACGCCATGCCGACCTCGGACGCCGACGTGCTCGCGCTTCGCGACGAGCTGCGCCCGCAGGTGCTTGGCGCCACGCCGCGTGTGAATGCGAGCGCGTTTTTGTATGGCTCGACCGACGCGGTCCGTGCGACGCTCGAGAAGCTCGACGTCAACGACGACGGCGCCAAGAGCCTCCTCGAGCGCCAGCACGAGTACGAGAGCGGCGCCCGCGCCCGCGCCCACGACGTGGTCAAGCTGCCGCCGTCGATGGTGGCGATTCCGCCCAAGCCACTGCTGTTTGACATTGCGGGGAGTGAGCTCGCGTTTCCGGACCTCCAAGCGCGCCTCGACGAGCTCAACCCCAAGACGTCGTCGGGCGGTGGCCTCTTTGGCTGGCTGCGCGGCTAAGCATGTAGAGGAAGACCGACTTGATACAAAATGCAGCAACCGATATATGTGTGATTGCCTGCTTATTGCTGCTTCTTGGCGCGCAGAGCGTCGGCGGACGGCTGCACCTCGTTCGCATCGTCCTCGTCCTCGTCATCGTCGTTGGCGAGCGCGGCGAGGCGCTGCTTGAAGGCGAGAGCCTCGGCCTTTTCGCGGGCCACGATTTCCTCGTCCTCGCTAAGCTCGCGGGGCGAGAGGTGCGCAAGGAGCCGGAAGAAGATGGCGATCCAGATGAGCGGGTAGGCAAACTCACGCGAGACTTGGTCAAAGTACCTACGTCGGCGACCGTGACGGACGTGATGAGACGACGGGAGGGGTACGTGGTGTATTCGTAGATGAGCGTCATGCCGACGCCGATTAGGAGGAAGGCGAGGACGTGCTGGTACTGCTGCACGGGGCCGTAGTCGGGGATGCTCGACCAGTTCCACGGCGCGACGGGCTCGGGCGGCCCGAACGACTCGACTTCGGCTTCCTCCGCCATGCTCGCAATGCCCAATCGCCGTCCGTGGGTGTGAATAAAACCCATTTTTCTGTTTTAAACACAAGATCGGGGCTAGGGCTTGCCACGTCACGGAGCTTGCCCGCAGGATAGCCACGTCACTTGCTCTGACTGCGGGAGCGCGCATCGAGTGCGGGCCTTGTGTAAGCTCCTAACGAGCTTTGTACAGACCGTTTTAGTTTCATGGGCTCTCCATTTGATACAAACCCCTCACGCCTTGCGATCGCGACGCGCGTTGTCGTCCTACAAGAGAGCGCATGCGCCATCAGAGTCATTGGAGTTGAAGGCTGCTTGCTGCTTGTGTTCCTCAACAAGAGCTGGGTCCAAGTCTCCAACCGCCCTTGGGCGCGAACGTCTTTGGGTACCCAAACACACCGAGGATGCTGAGCTGCCGTCAAGAACGCAGTTTATCAAGTCGCTCACGTCACAGTCCAAGATCCGATGGGTGCTCGACTACCGCCACTCGAACTCGCAGCAAGAGATCCCACGCATCCCGTGACGCGCTCTTCGATCGCATGAAGGACTCCTAGTGGGTCTCGAAGCTCGACCTTGCAACTACGATGCTCGTCGATCCCGAGTCCCGCAAGCTCACGGCAGATGCACTCAAGAGACACGTACGAGTGGCTCGTGGCACTGATGGGGTGGTGGTTGAAGGTTGCGATGCGGCAAGCGCCCGTCTTGGCCTTGACCACGATCGCCGGTTCATTGCCACCAGCTACGGCATCGGTGTATCGCACACGAGTCCAACGAGGACGACCCAATTGCCTTCATGCCCAAGAAACTCGCTGGTGCTAAGCTCCACGGGCCTGCGCACAAGAAGAAGCTCAACGCGATTCTGACGGCGCTGCCCAAAAAGCCTAGGTGCGTCGTTCAAGGTCTTCACGTACAAGCGTGCGTACAGCTGGCTCCTCGACGCCGAGGTCCTTGGCCTCGCCGATACTGTCAGTGGACTTCTGACCGAGTGAGACGAGGAGCGCTATTCTCACGAGCCCGCCGTCGCAACAAGGTGCGCAAGCGGATATCGTCCGTCGCAGCAGTCGAGCCTCGACTCGCCGTCGTCATCATTGAGATGCTTGCGACACCGTCGCTGCCACCATGGCAAGGCGCCCTCATCTGTTGGAGCACAATGTCTTGTGTGCAATCGCGTTTGAACTGGAAGAGTACAAATGTAGATTGCTCGGCGGCTTATTGAATGTACGCATACCCGCGCTTCTTGGCGGCGCGAACGCGGCCGACGTAAAAGCCGACGCCGACGCTGAGCGCGATGATGACGACGAGGATCATGAACACCATGGCGCCGAGAGACGACGCACTCGCGCCGCCGAGCGGGTCGTAGTACCCGACGCTCTTGAGGTACCAGTCAGGATACCCCATCGGCGTTGCACTCAATAGCGCGCTCGTCGCATTCGCCATGACGTATCCGTCGTGGAAGCGCGTGACGACGTTCGTAAAGAGCGCGAAGAAGACGTCGTGGGCTTGCGTCGTTGCCACGTCGGCGTTGGTCGTCAAGTACGCGACCATCGCGTCGTCGCCCTGGAGATCGCGCAGCGCCGGCGCCACACGGTCGACGTCCTTGAGCGCTAGCACACTCGAGCGGTGAGCTCAAAGATGCGTCGATCGTATCCTACTTGATTGCATGGCCGACTCGAGCGCAACCTGCGTCTCGGCAATCACCGGGTGCGCAAACTTGTAGTAGCGCGCCGCGTAGTTGCCGAGGACGGCGTGGAGCCAAAACGTGACGTTCAAATCAAACGCCCGCAGCGAGCCTTGGCTCAGAAGCGCCGGCACCTCCGAGATGCACACGTGCAGCGGGATGTACGTGTTGGCGTCCGGAGCGTACGCGCCAAACCTACGCATAAGATCTCATCGTCTCGGAAACGACTGGACGACGGCAACGTACCAGAGGAGCCCGAGGGTTTGCGACGAGGTCGTTGGTACCGCGACGAACGAGTACGTGGACGCGGCCACTGCAATGCTACGCTCAAAGCGGCCGCCGTTCTGTGATGTAGCGTAGCGTTCCGGGTCGCCAAAAGGACCGGCGGCCGGTCCCTGGGTCAAGTCGAAGGCCGTGCCTTCAAAGTGGTCGCGCTGATAGGCCATGAGGTCGTGGGCAGAGAGCGGACTCGCCGGCTAAGAATCGTTTGAGAGGGATGTATACAGGTCGTCGATGTCCTTACCGCCATCGAGAAGGGATAGTTGCTCGCGTACAAGTCCGTGAACGGGCTCAGCGCGGTGGACGGGTCGGCGAGGTTGAAGACACGCCACACACGGCGCGTCGACGCATCTGACGACGCTCCTGTGTATGCAAACGCCTTTGTAAAGTCAAATGGCAAAGTCGGCTCCCAAAACCCGCTGCGCGCCGCGACATCGCGGAGGTTGGACGAGTAGAGAAAGTTGTCGGCGTCGTCAAAGTGGATTTCCCGAAGTACAAACTCGTTGGCGACAACGGCAATGTGGGTGTCGGGCACGCGCTGGGCGGCCCAGAGCGCCGACGCGCCCGTGTCGTCGGGCAGAATGTGAAACATCCACGCCTCGACCGTGTCGGTGATCGTGAGCGCTTCGCCAGCGCTCGCGTATGCGTCGTCCGTGCCCCAGTCCGAGCCATAGTACCTAGTCCAGCATATTTGCAAAAGCCAGCATGAGAGCGTGGACAGTCATACCCGTACGTCTCGGCAAGACGACCCATGAGCAAAATGGCATCCCGCGCTGTCGTTGTGCGCTCGAGCGCGATGCGGCCGAGCTCGGTAATATCGAGGAGCGCGAGCCCGCCGTCCGAGATGGGCCGCGACACGAACCGCGCACCGCACGTGCTCTCGCCCATGGCGAGCTGATGCTCGTTCATGATGCCGTACACGCCTTCGAGGTACCCGTACGTGGCGTTCACTTGCGGGATTTGGCCAATCGGCTGCGTGACGTTCCAGTCGTAAAAGCGGTCGTCGAGGTTCTCGGGCGAATAGACCGGCCCGCGATCGTCCCCGACTAGCCACGGCTGAGAACTCGAGATGGGCATCGATGAGTACCGTAGCGAGGGTACTGCGAGGTCGGAGCAAAGATCGGCCGCGTGTCGCCTGCTTCGTATTCCTTTGCTGGGATCTTGGCGAGGCGAAAGTCGCAGTCAGGGCAGTCGTTGCTGTGGGTCGTCATGGGCGAGCCCGAGGTCGACGCCTGCCATGCCTTTGTAAGTCGCCACGCTCCAAGACGAGGGCGATGTGTACCTGGGCGCCGACGAGGATGGCCGTGCAGCGGTCTTTGACGCCTGCGACGGCGTCGAGAAGCAGCGCGGAGACGGCGAGGACGAGGCGCATGGCGTGCGACGGCGCAAGATGTCGAATGACACAACTAAGATCTTCTTCCGCCGCGCTATCCGGATCGGAGGCGGTTACACGGCGAAACTCAAAAGCTACTTTTTCACGCTTGCACTGGGTCATTGAGAATCATTGGCACCAGAAGCGTCGAGTGAGAATAAGCTCTGCTTGCGCTCTTCCTGCGGGTTGGTCGGCGTCGTTGACGAGTGCCATAGCAAACGTGTGGCAAATCTGACGGCAGGCTTCGCCACCACTCAAGTATCGAAGCCCTTGACCAGGCGCCGAGAATACTTCGGCTAAGGCGCCGCAACCGGCGGCTACTCGTACTCCCATTTTCTCCGCCAGAGTAGCTTGCAGGAACCGACGTCTTTTCTCCCAGTTGAACCGGCGGTTGCTGCGGCCGGAGATCGCGACGACGTCATCGGTCGCCACGGCCATGCGCCAGCAGTCGTTGGCATTGCAGAGCAGACGGGTACACTTTGGTCGCTCGTTGACTCGTCGCTCGCAGCCGTCGCTTGTCGAATAGATAGAGGGATAGACGCTTTGGATTCTAGCATCTCGATGAAGTGTCTTTACCGCCAGATCCAGGATCCACTGCGACCTGGTCGCGCGCAGGTGCGTCGGCATCCGTCTGCATTTGCAAACATGTTTCTGTATGAAAATTCTGTATCAACGTCTGGTACCACATTCTGTACGAAATGCTGGATCGAACGCGACAGGCGTGGTGGCGTCGGCTCGTGCATCGCGTGCGTCATCCTAGCGTCCGTCGCGTGCGCGTCACAACCGGTCGGAGACAATGCTAGCGCATCAGACGGTAGTCTGATCACCGCAATTCGAAAGCCGACTAGAAAGCCACGACCGTAGCGATCCTCAAGTGCATCAAGTCCCTTGGCCGAGGCCCAGCCCTCAGCCTGGCGTCAGACTCGGTGTGTCACCATTTGTGTGGCGGACGTCTTGGGTATAGAAGGAGGGAGGGTAGGAACGTATGAATTAGGCAAAGTCTTTACAAGACGCCGTAGTGGCGCTCAAAGCCGTTGAGAAGACGCGCGACGGCCTGCGCACCGCTCAACTAACACAAGATTTGAGATTTAGCGAGGCGGAATAGGGGATAACGCACCGGGTATTCCGAGACCGAGATCATCTCGTCCACGTATGGGCACATCTCCTTGGAGACGTGGCCGTGGGCCATCGCGCCGAGCACAAACACGACCGGCTCGCGCGGGAGCTCCGAGACAAACTCCCACGGGTCCACGAGGTTGCCCGTGCACGAACAGCCGTACTTTTTAATGTTGGCCGGCAAGTGCGCGTCGATCGGGTTCTTGATGACCTTGAGCAGCGTCGTCTTGCCGTCCGACGACCGAATCTTGAGCGTGTGGAGCAATTGCACTAGATACGCGCGAACTTGTAAGCGCACATATATGCATAAATATCGAGCGTACCCATGAGGCCGGCGAAGCGCTTGTACGTGCGCGGGATGCGCATTTGCGAGCTCACTTCAATGAGCACGTTCTTGGCGCTGCGAATGTAGACCTAGGATGCTGTGAGGATCCTAGCAGGTATGCTAACTCTATGGACCTTGAGGTACCCGGCCTTGTTGAGCGGACTGTCGAGCAGCGCCATGAGCTCTTGGTGCAAGATATCGGGGCGCGACGCCGACGGGTCCTTGTTGTGCTTCTTGTGGATGCCCTTGTGGTCATCGCAGTTGAGGAGCTGGTGGCCCTTGGCGGTCTTGACCGTCTCCAGCGCAGCGTTCTCAAGGATCACAATCACCTGCGGCTTCGTCTCGAGCTTCTTGGACATCGTCGGTATTGGGATATAAAGCGCAGCAACGATTGGTGGCGCCACGTCGACCAATCAACACGCCGCCTCCCAACCGGTTTGGGCGCCAGGTTTACCGTCTCGCTTGTGCGGATTGGCTATAATGGCCGTCCCAACTTGATTTGATTGGTGAATATTCCTGGATATGCAGATCACCCACTACGTATGTCATACAAACATCGTATATATGACGTGGCGTTGTGACATCGTGCGTCGGGCCAACACACGCTCTGCACGTCACAAAACTTCAATCAGGATTACCTATCATCAGGCGACAAGACGCGCTGCACAGAGCCAAAGCGCTAGACGTCGTAGAATTCTTGGTACACGGGGAGGTCGTCCACGCAAAGCGACTCGTCGGTGCTCCCCATCTTGGTCATATCCTTGGTGACTGGCGCTTTGTTGGAACCGGTGTCGCTGTGGTACAGGGCACTGTTGCCGTCCAGCATGGCCTTGAGGCGATTGACGATCTCAACGGCCGTCGGGCGGACTATCTTGGGGTTGTCGGACCAGCCTTCGTGGAAGAGCGTCTTGAGGCCGGGCACCGCCAGCACCTCCTTGGAGAGTTCGGGGCGAAAGCCGTGGAGTATTTTGTCAGCCGCGCGGCGCTGGCCTTCGGGCGTGCTCACGGACGATCCAAATTTGTCGTCCTTTGATGCATTCGGGTGCAAAATGTCCCAGAACGTCATCGTCAAGCTGAAGATGTCGGCCGACGCATTGTAGTACGCAACGTTGTTGCGGTGCGGGTAGAGCACTTTAGCGCCGCGCATGACCTCGGGCGCCATGTAGCAAAGCGTGCCAGCCACCGTGCGCGGCGCTTTTGTCACGAGGTCGTCGACGAGCGTCGCGTCACCAAAGTCAGAGAGCTTGATGATCTTCTGGAGGTCCTGCGTCTCGAAGAGCGTTTGGACGAAAAAGTTGGCCGGGCGCACGTCGCGATGCAGCACCATGTTGGCGTGCGTCCACCCGACGCCCTTGGCGCAGTGCAGCATGTAGGTCAGGCGGACACGCAGCGAAAGCCCCAGTCCTTTTGTTCGCAAATGCGACGCCAGCGACGTCTCGCAGAGGTCCGTGACGAGGCAGAGCGCGGGTGGGTGCACTGCGAGGCCAAAGCTGTGCACAATGTACTTGTTGCACATCGTCGGCAGCGTCGCGATCGACGTCTCGAGTGCGACCTTGGCGACCTCGTCGGCGAGAAAGAGCTCCGGGTTGAACGTCTTGATCGCGACGCGCTGCGGCTCCATGTTTTCGTACCCGTGGAGCAAGCCCGAGGCCACCGTCGCCGTGCGCCCGACGCCCTCGACGACGTGCGGTTCCTTGAACGCGAGCGCGGAAAAGTCCAAAATGACACTCGACGCGTCGACAATCATACGCCGAACGGCCTCGTCGTATGCGTCGACCTCGTCCGCCGTGAGGTTCTTGAAGCGCGCGACGATCTGGCGAAACTCGCGCGACGGCGGGAAGACGGCGTGGGCGCCGCGCCAAAATTTGGTGTCTTCGCGGAAAATGTTGTATAAAAAGAGCGGCGAAAAGACGAGGAAGCCCGAAGCGGCGTACACGCAGTTGTAGCCGATCGCAAAGTAGTGGTACTTGAAGGCCATGTGGTAGGCCATGACGAGGAGCGTGTAGAGGAGGCCGAGGCCCGAGTACCACCGGATCGAGGACGCGGCGCCGCGGGACGTCGGCGGCCAAAGCAGGTTGTACACATAGTGGCCCGCGGACGCGGCCCGTACAAAGAGCAGCGTGACGTAGACGTCGCCGAGCGGCCGGTGGCACTCGACCGCATAGATGATCGGGATCGGCACGATGCTGAAGAGCGTTGCCCACGCGATCGCCTTGAGCGTCGTGCTGCGCGAGACGGCCGGGTACTGCATCGTCCAGACGACCACGTTGACACTAAAGTTGCGCATCGCGTAGAGGAGCTCGCCTTCCGTCAAGCTCGTTGGGACAGGCGCAAGGCCGACCGCGATGCCCATGCTTAGCGAGACGCCCATGACGAAGAGGATGAGCGGTTTGTGGAAGGGCATGATGATCGACTCGCGCGCGTCTTCGAGGTCCAGCTCGTCCGCGCCTTTCTCGCGCTTGCGCTCGTACCACGCGATACCGAGGTAGACGCCGAGCGCCATGAGGAACACCGCCAAGTACGAGATCATGAGGAGCCGCATGGTCCGGGGCACGCCGACCATGATCTGCTCGAGCTCGTCCAGCGTGTACACCTCGGGAATCGGGGCCATCGCAGCTCCTCTTCTCCGCTCTTCCAGGCCTGTGGCGAAAGCTGGACTGCAACTCGAACGCGCAAATCTGTAAAGGGCGTGTATCTTTATCCGGAATTCGGCCCTGTCGCGCCAGACGTTGCATACATTCATCAAGTACACATCGGGTGGCATCCGGATAACCGTGGAGAGCGCGCAACAGGGCAAGGGTCTTTCAAGCAGACTAGTACCATTCAAGTAGAACACGCGGATAGCTATAGTTGTCGTACTATTGCAGTGGGTGAAGGACCTAGGTCCAGGCCTACTAGTATATAGTATGTTGGCTTGACCATATAGACGACCGATCACATGGGCTGCACGCCGAGAACACCGTCGACCCTCGTCACGTAAAAACTGAAATCATTTCCGTAGCGCCAGAGCCCACGCTCGTCGGTAGCATGGACAGAGGCTGTCGCGGGCCCGAGTGTATCAAAGTAGCGCAGCACTTTTTTGTGGCCACGGTGCATCGCCGCCTCTCGGACCAGCGGCGTCCATCCAAAGCCGTAGCGTTCGTGCAAATGCTGCAGCATCTCGAGATGACCGAGCGACGCAGCACGGAGGAGCATGCGCTCCGAGACGCGGCGCGGTAATTCCGTTGCGAGGTTGATCGGGAAGGTGTTGCAAATGAGCTCCAAGATGGACAGGCTGCCGCTGCGCGCGGCGGCCACGAGCAGCATGTGCCAAGCGATTTCGGTCCGATCGTCGTTGGACAGCGACCAACCGAGCTGCCAGCATCTCTTCTGTAGCACGTACGCGACAGTGTCGATGTGGCGCCCCTCAACCGCGCTCAAGAGGGACCGGTAGTAGGTGCAGATGTGGCCAAACCCCTCGTGGAGGTAGCGCACGACGTGCAAGTGACCGCTCGAGACGGCCTCGCTCATGGCAGTTGGCGGCACGGGGTGGCCCCGCGCGACGAGCAGCTCGACGATCTCGAGGTGGCCTTGAGTAGCCGCCCAGTACGTCGCCGACCCTTTGAAGTAGTCGAACTCGGCGCCACCACAAAGCGCTGGCATCACCGTGATATAGCGAGAGCTGTCGTCAGGCTTATCCGTGTGATTGTCGGCGCCGCCCGTCGGCACATCCAAGAGGTACTTTACTATCGCCAGATGGCCTGCATAGGCTGCGGTTGCCAAGGCGGCGTGGGTCCGGCAAAGTCCGTAGTCTTCGTGAAGCCAACGAACTACGTCCCAGCGGCCGGCGAGGGCAGCAAGAGTCATGGCGTCTTCGGTACAGCCGTCGCGCCGGTGCGCGTGCAGCCAATGCAGCACGTGCAGGTGACCACAGTAGCCCGCATACTCGATAGCTCGCGTCGAGCCGACGCGGAGTCGGCTCTTGTGCAAGAGCTCCAGCGACGTGATGTCACCGTTGCAAGCCGCCAGCTCCATCACTCTGCAGTGCTCCCACCGATCGATCGGATGGTCACCGTCGGCGTACCGCCGCGGCCCTCGGCGAAAGTCGACTGTCATGTCCTCTGGTGCGTCTGGCGGCAGCCACTCGTCGTCGGCTTCTTGCGGTCGCGCGTACTCTTGGTCGATGCACTCCAAGACGTAGCGCAACATTGCGTGGTCTCGCGTGGCGACAGCGAGCTCCAGCAACGCTCTGGTCATCTTTTTTAGGTATCCACGCGTGTACACGTGCCGCAGCGCTGCGAGCCCCGCCTGCTGTACGATGCGCGTGAACGCTGCGTCCGCCAGCTGGAGCGTCGCTGCAACAAGGTCGACCGCTTGAAGATGTGTCTCGCCACGTACGCTATGACTCTTGTGCTTGCCGTGCGGGGCCTCAAAGTAGAGCCACGGCTTGACGCCTTCGGTGCGTTCTGAGAGAAGGTACTGGACGATCGCCGCGTGGCCGTGGACCACCGCCGCGGTGGCCGCAACGCTCGTGCAGCCCTCGGTGCGCGTTGCATGCAGAAAGACCACGACATCGAGGTGCCCGTTCATGGCCGCGCCATCCATCGCCGCCGAAGTGCAGTGCGCGCCGGCCTCGTGAAGCCACGAAAGCAGCGCAAGGTCGCCCGACAAAGCCACGAGGTCCATCATCTTGGTGGTCGCGAATGCGGGAAACTGCACTAAAAGGAGGCGCAGAATCGGACCTTGGGATGCGGCCGCGGCCAGCTCGAGCGTTGCTGATGTGCAAAGCGATGCATCCCATCGCAGCCATTGCTGGACGAGCGCCATGTCGCCGTCGACGATCGCGAGGTGGAGCGCGAGAGCTCGGTCGTACACGCTTGGCGAGACAAAGAGCGCGTGGTTTGGCAGCTTGGTCGTCGGGTGGGCGTAGCGCTGGAGGTAAGGCAGCGCCGCGAGCCTGGCAGGAACGTGAGCGAGGTATCCGGTTTGCTCCTCGTTGGGGTGTTGCGAGCACGGCGTGAGCTCAATGGCATCAGCGAGGCGCTGGGCCACGGCCAAGTCTTCTGGTAGGCCTTCTTGGTACGCGGCGATGGCGGCGACGAGGTCGGGCGACCGTAGCACGGGCGAGGCCATCCTGTCAATGTCGACGAGGATGATTGTTGTGCTGTTGATTGTCGACCGTTAACCGTACAAGTGCTGTTTATCCGGATACCTTGGCCGAAACCTTGGCCAGGGGTATACAGTGCACGTCATCAACAGCCAACACTAAAATGGTGTCCAAAACCGCCACCCACAAATTTATATATTACAGAATTTCAACGAAATAAGCGCGTAGATCGACTGTTTGGCACAAGACGAAGCGATCCGATTTTCAAAATTCGAAAAATTTAGGAAATGCATGGAGGCCAAAGTTGGCCGCTTTATACAGGGCGGAGAGCCAAATTGCAACAAGTAAGGCCATTTTTCTCGTGCGAGTAATATTATTTCATCATTTTCTCTATTTTATTAATTATATTTCATCACTTTGACTATTTTATTAATATTACTATCCGGCATATACCAGTTTTACTATACATATAATCCGGATAAAGGCTGGACCGAATTTGAAACAAATGTGGTCTACAGGCGACGTGCACCGTATGAGAGAGAGATGAGGGTGTGTCACGCCCATACAAACCTGCGGCGGATGATGCGGGAGGAGCCATCGTATCCGAACTGTCCGGATGATGATTTTTTGTTAAAATTTGATTAAAATGCGCTCCGCGGCCGCTGAGCGGCGCTTGGGTCTCTGTGCATGTAGCGCTCAAAGCATAGTTTTTCACGGCGCATGAAGCAGTCCCTTGCATGCACACACTTTAATTGTATAGATTAGTCTTTCGAAACGCATGAAACGAATTCAGATGCGCTTCGTTAGCCAGCAAATAGTCCAATGTTGGGCATTCTTGGACACACAGACATGAAATTGGAAGCTTTTCACGGCTTGCCTTAAGACAAAACTTTGCAGGCTCATTTGCTATGTCCTAACACACGTGCTGGCGGAGTTTCACCCCAATATGAGCCGCCGCAGACCTCCATCCAGAGCGTCGTCATGGCTGCGCGATACTCAATACCAAGTAGCAGTAGAGATAATGGTCTATTGATCTTGATGAGTTGACTATGACGGCCGACGGAGTGTCGAGGACGGCAGTGCACGAGGAGACCCGCGTTGTGTCGATAAGAGTGTCTGTGGATTAGCACAAAGGCTGCGATGGGTCGTACTGGCTGCCCACTTGTCTATTCGTAGTCGTGACTGAAGAGCGTGGTCTGGTTGTACAGAGCTGGTGTTATATTGGGAGGGCAGACTTCTTCGTTCTTGGCACACCGTACTGCCAGCTCGTTCTGCCACGTACAAATCCCACGCGTGTATTTCCTGCGTTTGAAAAAACCACGTTTTTCACGTGTCGTTTTTATTCGCCCAACCGGATACGCATTCCGGTTCGAATCCATCGCTGGCCTTCGAGTGATTTCTGAAGTTGCGACAAAGAAAGATGCTGCGCCGCGCCGTCCTCCGCCCTGCCAGCCGCGCTGCCCGCGCCTTCACCTCGGCGGCAGGCCCCAAGCCCGACATTACGACCAAGCTGCAGAACGCAGGGGTAGGCCATGCGCTGCGTCATTGCCAACGGCGTAGGCTAACGGGACGCATTCGTAGCCTGTGTCGTGGGCGAGCATGGCCTTGGCCGGCGTCATTGGCGGCGGCGTCTTGATGTACTACAAGAACGAGAAGGACCGCTTGCAGACGCAGACGACGGGCAAGGTCACGACGGTCGGGAAGGCGCTTTTGGGCGGCCCGTGGACGCTGGTCGACTGCGCGTCGGGCACGTGCGTCACGGATGCGTCGTTCCGCGGCAAGCACACGATTCTGTACTTTGGCTTTACGCACTGCCCGGACATTTGCCCGAACGAGCTTGTGCGCCTTGGCGAAGGTACTTGACATCGTTGTCGCATGCTGTAGGATCAACCTCGCTATGTGTAGTGCTGGACAAGGTTCCCGACCTCGACATTGAGCCGCTCTTCATCACGGTCGACCCGGCCCGCGACACGGTGGCGCAAATGGAGGCGTACAAGCAGGACTTCCACCCGAAGCTGCGCATGCTCTGCGGGACGCCCGACATGATCAAGGACGTGACCAAGGCGTACCGCGTCTACTTCACCAAGGCCGATGAGACCGAGGTCGACGACGACGCCGAGGAGGACGAAGAGTACCTCGTAGACCACTCGATCGTCATGTACCTCATCGGCCCCGACGGCGAGTTTATGGACTTTTTCACGCAGTCGGCGCGCGTCGACGACATTGTCAAGAAGATTCGCACGCTTGTCCAACAGTAATATCGCTGGGTAAAGACTCCAATATAGATGGGCTCTGGCCACGACCTGTGTGCGAGGTACGAGGTATAAGCTGCCGGAGCTATGCTCTGTACATCCTACGGACCATGGAGAGGCAACCGACAAAGGAGGTACTGTATGTAGCGTCGGCACCGACGCGCGCCGAGCGTGCGACCGGTGGCGCTTAACGGTAGAGTTGTTCGACAGACAAGTTGTGCGCAATCTCAAACTCCCACTTGTCGCCGTTCGAGAGGAGCTTGGCCTTGTTGTACAAGAGCTCTTCGTGCGACTCGGTGGCAAACTCAAAGTTGGGGCCTTCGACAATGGCATCGACGGGGCACGCTTCCTGGCAGAAGCCGCAGTAAATGCACTTGGTCATATCAATATCATAACGGGTCGTCCGGCGGCTGCCGTCCTCGCGCGGCTCGGCTTCGATCGTGATCGCCTGCGCCGGGCAAATCGCTTCGCAGAGCTTGCACGCAATGCAGCGCTCTTCGCCGCTCGGGTACCGGCGGAGCGCGTGCTCGCCACGGAAGCGCGGCGACAAAACACCCTTCTCGAACGGGTAGTTGATCGTGACCTTCTTCTCGAGGTGGATCTCGAACGCGAGCCACGACGCACGGAAGATTTCGCCGAGGAAGAAGAGGTTGGCCGCCTTCTCGACGACTTCGTTCAACGTCGGCTTCTCGATGATCGGGCTATCGCGGTCCGTCGAGTAGGCCGCCGTGCAGGGCGCGCGGGGAAGGCGCTTGGGCGCGGCGCGGGCGACACGGCTCAACATGGCTGGCGAAGGGCTGCAAATTCCACAAGTCAGTGGTCGTTAATGCCAGATTCGGTCGTCGATGCCATTGGCCAAAACGCAATCTTTTTGACCAATCCACAACGAAGCATTCGGTTACATACAAAGACCAAGGTTTTTGGTCGAGGGACCGCGCACCGGACCTTCGTCGGCCTTCGATGCCGAGTGCCAATTGGTGCATCGCACGTCATTTTGACCAATGGCGTTGCATTGGGCCACCCCGAAGAGACGCGGGATGCTATTGTATTACATATCAATATCAAGTAATTAAATAGTCAGGTCTCAAATACGCCGGCTTAAAAAACGCAAATTTTCGCGGTGGGCCAGAGGCAGCATCTCGAAGCAACGCAGAAGTCCTTGGCATCGCGGGATTCCACGAGCCTATTGTCAATGGTGACGTATCGCTATGGTGTGCAGTGCATGCAGGCGTCCTGTACCACCTGCCACGTCACCTCGCTCATCAATCCAAAATACCATGCTTGTTGAACTAATCGTCAACACGCAGCAAGGCCTGCTACTAGAAAAGCAACATTAAGTGGAGTGCTTTTAGCCTGTTGCAAAGTGTGGCAAAACACGATTGCACTTTCTAGCCGTCGATGGAGCGCGATTTGAGTAAGCCCGTCAGGCAACATGAGCACCAAGCTCATGGACCACGTAGCCTTGCTTTGCACCGTCTTTGCTGCGGGCGTCGGCCTCGGGTACTTGGCGACGACGTACCTGCCGCGCCGGCCAGCGAGCGCCATCGACCTCTCAACCTTTGAGATTGAGCGCATCACCAAGGCCTTTGACAATGAAATGTGCATCGTGGGTACGCTTCGCGGACGCCCGAACGAGAAGATGCTGCTCGTGCTTCAAAAGCAAAAGTTTGCGGCCGGCGACGCGTGCCAGATCCTCGCCAACCTCTCGCTCAAGCAGATCCATGCCAACGACGTCTACTCGAACCATATCGGCGTGCTCTCTGGCGACAATGATGCGCTCCGCGTACGAATTTATGGATGCTATGGCGCTCATCCCAACGCAGGTGACCATGATCTACCCGGCGACGCCCGCGCACATTGCCAAGCACACGGAGCAGACGTTCCGGTTCGTCACCGAGACGCAATCGCTCTACGAGACAGTGACGCGCCCGTACATTGAGAGCATTCCAAAGGACAAGATCCAGTGGGTGTACAACATCCTCGACCGGTAGCAACTGTAAGAACTCATGGTGGCACTTGCGAATTTTGTCTGCAGCACACAGGAAGCCGACAAGATTTTACTCGAAGACAACGACCCGACCACCGGTTTCCTGCTCTTGCCCGACACCAAGTGGTCGCGCTTCTCGCATGTACGTGGATGACGCTGGACTCTTAACTGTTGTGCTGACGCGATCTAGATGGAGAGCTTGTATGTTCTGGCGCTGGTGCTGGACAAGTCGATTCGGTCGGTGCGCGACTTGACGGGCGACCATCTCCCGCTGCTTCGCAACGTCCGGTGCGCTCGCGTTTACATCTGAAATCGTATTTTGATTCTGGTTCAGTGATCAGAGTCTGGCGCTGATTGCGACCAAGTACGGCGTCGCGGCCAACAGCATGCGCATTTTTGTGCACTATCAGCCGTCGTACTACCACTTTCACATTCACTTTGCCCACATCAAGGTGCCGTTTGGTACGTTTTCTTTGTGGAACTATTGCAAAAGGGCGTGTTTTGATTCTGCAATTTGTTGATCCAATAGGCATTTTTACCGGCAAGGCGATTCTACTCGACGACATCATCTACAACTTGTCGCACGATCCTGCGTACTACCAAAAGGCGACGCTCTCGTTTGTCGTCGGCGAACAGCAGCACGCGGCGCTCTACAAGGCCGTGCTCGCTCACGGGGAGTAGGTGTTGCCATCTCTGGCTCGATCGACTCGTTGAGTAGTGGTTGAGTACCATGTAGCGACGCCTAGAGTTTAGAGTTTTGTCATTCTACTTTTCTAAGCGAATAACTCGGAATCCTTCTCGAATATGACCACAGTCGCGATTGAGCAGCGTACCACTTCGAAATACCGTCCAGCACAGCAGCTTGTTGTCGGCAACGCGTCCGTGGGGGGCAAGAGTTGTGTATAGGAGCTATTTCATGTACTGTTGGTCTAGGGTAACACGCCATGCGTCGTTGTCTTCCCAGATTTGACATATGCAAAAGCAATCTAATCGTATATAGAGTTCTTTTGCTAAAAAAAATCCGCCCACAAGATGGCAAATTGTCTAGAATGGATAATAAAAGTTAGTAGCATAGTCTATATATTGTCTTGAGAAGACATTTCGAACAGGAAACAACATGAAACTTAAGACAGAAAAATGTATTGTAAACGGCGGCGTCCGAGCCAAAATCGACTATGCCTCGAGCCCCAGCAGCACCACGATGGTGGTGGTGATGCATGCGACGAGGTTGATGACGTTGGAATGCGCGCTCGACTTGGTCACATGTTGCACCGATGGCTCGTTGGTCGCAGCAGCAGTGTTGGTGTCGGGTGCCGCTATGGGGGACCCACTCGGCGGAGCCGTACTACCCGGTGCCGTGGTCGGTGCCGTGGTCGGTGACGCGCTCGTCGTCGTCGGTACCTACGATCCACGACTCTGATGAGCGTCGAGGATGCTGCGTAGGACAAAGCGCACCGGCACGCCTTGGTACAGCGCAACAACTTTAGTAAGAGTAATCGCGCTAACGCGTCTCCAGCCGTCGGACTGCAGTTGCTGCTGCAGCAGACTTGCATTCGCCGCCTAATGTATGCAGCCAATGCTAAAACAATACGAAATGGGAAGCGTCGTACCTGGAGCGACGCTAGCACCGCACTTTGGGTGCTCTCGTTGACGGCGGCGTGGAGGCTGATGACGCTGCCGCCAAGAGCAAAGGCGTCCACATCGGCGGGCGGCGCCGCCTCGACGTTGCGAACTTCGACGCTTGTGGCGCCCGAGAGCGACCGAAGCGCGTTGCGGAGCGCATCGAGAAGCACGGGGCCGACGTACCCCGGGGTGTACCCGCCAAGCGTCAAGACGGCGCTAACGTAGTTGGTTGCCCGCTGTTTCGCGACACAACCGCCGTAGCTGTTTCTGGTCGTGGTCGACACCGGACAGGCCGCACACGTCGACGCAGTAGACGCGTGGCATGTCGTGCCCGGGGCACAGCCGCACGCAATGCACTTTGTGGAGCCGCCCGTCGAGTAAAAGCCGGTCGCACACGTGAGGCAGTCGGTGGGTGCCGTCGCACCCTGCGGAGCTGCGCTGCCCGCCTTGCAAGACGCCGGTTTGCATTGGTCGGTGCCGCCTTTTGAAAAGAACCCCGGGCTACACGGTGAGCACTGGCGGTCGCTCACATCGGCTCCCTACAATCAGTGATACACTCTGCGATTAGGAAGCAAGGAATGATGTACCTCGGGAGAGCTGTACCCCGGTGGACACGTCGTCGGCTTGCACTGCGCCGCACCGCCAGGCGAGAAGAACCCCGCGGCGCACGTTTCGCAGCGGTGAATGCTGCGGTACGCACCTGTAAAGTTGGACGCCCATCCGCGCGGGCACGCCATGGGGGCGCAGTCGAAGCCAGCGCCCGGCGAGAAGTGCCCCGGGGTACACTGCGTGCAGTTGCCGTCCGATGACGACGCGCCTTGCGCCGAGCCAAAGCCTGGTTTGCACACCGTTATCTTGCACTGCACAGCGCCACCGGGGCTAAAGTAGCCAATGGGGCAGAGCGCACACGACCCATTGGTCGTGGCGGCGGCGGCCGGGGACGCCGACCCCGGGGCACACGTTGTGGGGCCGACGCATGCCACCGCGCCACCAGGTGAGAAGGTGCCTGCGGCGCACTTGGTGCACTCATCCTTGGCGTCGGTGGCGCCAGCAGGCGCCGCGGTGCCCGGGGCACACGTCGTCGGCTCGCACTGCGACGTGCCGCCGATGCTAAAGGTGCCTTGAGGGCACACCGAGCACTGATCTTTCGGCGAGTGCGCGTTAGGAGGCGACGCAAACCCGGGTTGGCACATCGTGTCGCCCGTGCCTTTGCTGCCGCCTTCGCAAAACTGGCCGGCTGCACACACCGTGCAGTTGGTCACCACATCGACGGCGCCCGGCGGCGCGAATGACCCGGGTGGGCACTGCGTCGGCTGGCACTGGGTCGCATTGCCGTGGCTGAACGAGCCACCGGCGCAGACCTTGCACGTGTCCCGTTCTGTCGACGCCCCTAGCGCCGCCGACGAGGATCCTGGCGGACACGTCATGGTCTTGCATGGAGCGCTGCCGCCGGGGGAGTATAAGCCAGCTTGGCATTGCCCACAGCTACCAGTCGTCGAGTTGGCGCCTACGCCGTTCGTCAATACAAACTGAGCAAATCAACTGGAGACATACCTTCTCTAGAGCCAAACCCGGGTGCACACGTGCATGGCGCACAGTCGACGGTCCCACCAGGGCTAAAGAATCCAGCGGGGCATTTCACGCAGCGCGCCGTAGCGCTGTCCGCGGCGGCGGGGGCTGCCATGCCCGCAGGACACTGGGTATCATTGCAGGGCTTGTCTTTTCCGAGGCTAAATTGGCCTTGCCGACAGCTTTGGCACGTGCCCGCGCCTTCCGGGAGATACCAGCCGGGTTGACACGTTCCTGGCGCACACTGGGCAGCGCCACCGGGGCTGTACCACCCGACGGGGCAGAGCTGGCACATGCCACGTTCGAGATGCGCGCCTTTGGTCGCAGACGCATAGCCGTCCGGGCACGTTGTCGGGCGACACGGCTGGTTTTGGCCTAGGCCAAAGTACCCAACCGGGCAGTCGTCGCAGTCGGTCGGGGACGTCGATCCGTTCTTGGAGGCTTGGCCGGGCGGGCACAGCGCCGGCTTGCACACCGACGAGCCGTTCGAGTAGCTGCCTGGCTTGCACACCTCGCACCGGTCGGTTTGCTCTGGCGCAAAGAGGCCCGGGGCACACGGGACTGGCGCGCAGACGTCCGACCCGCCCTTGGCGTACGTGCCCAGCGGGCACCCCGTGCAGTCAGTCGCGTGCACCGCAAGAACATTGGCTTGCGACCCCGGGGCACAGGTTGCTGGCGCGCATACAGCGTCACCGGCTGCCGCAAAGAAACCGCGCTTGCACTCGACGCAGGCGGACGCTTTCCCGCTCGACGCGTGCCCGTCGGGGCACGACGCACAGTCGTTGGTCGCGTGCGTGGCGCCGAGCTTGCCCGCGCTCCCAGGAGGGCACTGCATCGGCGTACACTGCATCGCGCCCCCAGTCGAGTACGAGCCAATCGGACAAGAGTCACAGGTCGACGTCGCGTCGGTGGCAGTCGTGGCATTGGAGCTAAACGCCGGGGCACACGCTGTGGGCGCGCACGCGTCGCCGCGGCCGGCACCGAACGCCCCCGCGCCACAGGGTTCACAGTCGGTCGTTGCGTTCGTCGCGCCATGCGGTGTCCCGTGCCCCGGCTTGCACGCCGCTTCCTTGCACTGCGTGGCGCCACCACGACCATACTTCCCCGGAGCGCAGCGCACGCAATCGTCGGTGGCGGTGGCATTGGCTTTGGCAGTGGACCCCGGGGCGCACGTCGCGGGCTGACACGTGGCGTTGCCGCCCGCACTAAAGTAGCCATCGAGACAAGGCACGCAGTCGCTCGTATGCATCGGCTGCGGCTTGGGCTCGTACCCGCCGGGGCACGTCGTTGGGGCACACTCAGCCGAGCCCACGGACGCAAACGTCCCCACGGGGCACCGCGAGCAGCGTGCTTGGCCACCAGGAGACGCAAACCCGGCATCACACGGCACGCAGTCGGCGATCGCGTCGGACGCACCTTGAAAACTCTCGGTGGAGGCTGGGCACGTCGTCGGGCGGCAGGACGCACCGTAGCCGACCGAGAACGTCCCCGCCGCACAGATCGAGCACGTCTCTCCGTCGGCGTTCGGTTCGTACCCCGGGTCGCACTGCGGGCTCATACACAAGCCACTACCACCGGTGGAATGCTGCGCCGACGGGCATGGCGTGCATTGGTCCTTCTTGGTCGCACCCAGATCGGCTTGGGTTCCGCGCGGGCACGTGGCAGCGGCGCAAGGAGTCGTGCCGCCGGCTGAGAAGTAGCCGCGCGGGCAGACGCTGCAGTCCGTCGCGTTCACCGCCGCAGCGTGGGGTTGAGTGCCACCGGGGCAGTCAACAGGTTTACACGTCGCGTCATTGCCGATGGAGAACGCGCCCGACGCGCACGGTACGCAGTCGTCTGAAGCGCTGGTGGACGCCGGTGGCGCATAGTGGCCCGGGGCACACGTCGCGGGCGTACACGCTGACGCGCCGATGTCATCCTTGGCGGTACTTTGAGCAAAGGTACCATTACCACACTGTGTGCATTCGCTCGTCGTGCCACCAAGCGAGACCCAACTAGGATGTAAGACAAACGTCAGACAACTTGTCCAATCGCGATTTGAGATATCTAGCGTACCCAGCACGACACGTTTCACAGCTTTCAGTGGCGTCGCTGGCACCATCCGGGGCATATGTGCCCCGGGGGCACGTCGTATTGGCGCACATTTGAATGCCCCCGGTCGAAAATTGACCGCCAGCGCAGCGCCGACAGTCGTCGATGGCACGCGGCGTCGCGCTGGGCTCAAAGCCCGATGGACAGATCATGGGCTCGCAGGTGTGGTCGCCGCCGGGGCTGAAGAATCCCGGGGCACACACATCGCAGTCGGTGGCGGTCGTTGCATTCGTCTGCGGTGAGGTGTTTGGCGGGCACTGCGTGGGCAAGCACGCGCCTTGACCGTGGCCGGCATACGTGCCAACAGCGCACGCGTGGCACACGTCGTTTTCGCCCGTCGAGAAGGACCCCGGGGCACAAGCAACGCACGAGCTCGTGGCGTCCACCGCGGCGATTTTATCGCTGAAGAAACCAGGCGCGCATTGGATGATCTTGCACGGCGTCTCGTCGTCGTTGTCGCTGTAGTAGCCGGCGGGGCAGTTCATGCAGTCGGTCGCGTTGACAGCACCGGCTTTGGGGCCTTGGCCCAACGAGCACAGCGACGGGCGCTGGCACGCTTCCTGGGACCCGTCGTTCCAGCTGCCAGCGCGGCACTCGATGCACGTTGACGCCTCGTAGCCAAAGCCAGGCTCGCACACAAAGGCGGCGGTGGACGCCGCCAGCAGCGCCAGCAATTCCACAAGTCGTCGCCGCATCCAAGCTCGATACTCTCTGTGAGCGACGAGCAAAATTCACGTTTGGAACATCACGACGTTCTTTGTTTTGTCTTTGGCGCCATCGAAAGATACCGATTCAACCAATCAGCGCGCGCCTCGAACAAGAGTGGTCGGACGAAGAAGCCATCGCACGCACCATGCGCATGTGCTGCCCATCGACGCCACCCACACAGGCAACACGAAGCCTTGTACCCACCCGTACTGTGTACGTCGGCCAGGGCACGTACCCAGCATGTCCCGACCAAATAGTCGACTGCGTTAGTTGTGCACCGGGGCACACCGCTTCAAGATCCGGTATCTTGAAGCGTCGCGATCCACTGCGTATCATTTGGCGATCTCCAGCATCGAGCATCAAACGCGTGGCATGCTCCAACGACTGCTCTGCACGTCGATGCTTGCGGCGACGGCCGCCGCCACTGACAAGACGTCGGCGTTCTACGTCTGCGGCTCGAGCGTTCCAGCGCTCAACGGCCTGTACGAGACAGACGGTGTCACGACCGCCGATAACGCGCCCGTGTTTACGCGTGCCGACGATGCCGACGACGACGTCGACAGCGACTTTCGTGTCTACCGCCATGGCGGGTTCTGGGCAGTCGCCGACTTTGCGCCGTGGCCGCCCGAGGTGCACTTTCGCTGTGACCCGGCGCACGACGACGACCACTGCAAGCGATATGCACCGTTGCCGCCCAACCGCGGGTACTCGTCGCGGGTGCCAAGCGACTCGACCAAAGTGAGTCCGACGCTGCAGCTACAGCCGTGCCGCAAGGCCCTCGCCTCTCAAGACGAATTGTAAAATATGTGATTAGTTCCATGACGTCGACAGCTCTTCGTCGCGAAAAGCAAGCACAACCAAGAGCGCAAAGTGGTCGGACGCAAACGTCTCGTTGGGCAGCCAGTAATGGCGTCGTTTCGGGTTGGGCAGCTGGAAGACGCTAGGCGGCCACGCGCCAGAGTACTTGGGGTTACTATGGTCGCCAATTTTCACACGGCTGTCCCAGTCGCGTGGGATGAACGCCGCATAGTCTATCTCACAATTGTCCTTTTGCTGTCGACAATGAAAAATAGGTGCACCGGCGTCGACAATCGTAGAGGACTCGCGGACATCGTCACCAACCAAGGTGCCGAGTGGCGGCAGCGTCAGCAGCCGGAATGGCGCCAACTCCTACGGCATTTAGGTCGACCCGGCTTTGTGATGTTGGCGGCCGTACTTTTTTTGTGAAAAAGATATAATCGACCGTGCCGGTCCACGCTTCCGTGACGTACGTACACGTGGGCTCGCCGCCGTAGCTGTAGCGGCCGTACGCGCTCTCAAAGACCTCAAAGTGCAGCAAACCGTCTTCCCGGTCACCGCGGAACTGCAGCGTCTCGTAGATTGCATCGTCGGGCTCGAGACGGCTCGGGCGCGGACACTGCTGGTCGTGCACCGTACCATCAATGAAGCGAGGCGTCTTGCCCGAGCAGTACGACAGCTACCCATCGCCGACAATCGGTCAGTCGCGCTCCGTCGTGCAATACGCATACTTTAAAAGGGTTGCTCAACTCGTCGTCATCGGCGGGGGGGACCACGGGGGGGCGGCCCCGCCACGCATGATGCCGGCCCTATCGAAAGCGTCAACTCGGTATCGAGACAAGCAACGTACTTGAAGCGTCTGAAACGGGGCCGACGGCGGGCTGTACGCGCTCCAGCCAAATGCATTTTTGGCCGCGACGCGAAACTCGTACTGGGTGCCAGCACTGAGCATCGTCATCTTGTGTGACGTGGTCACATCGTCCAGCACGACTTCATGTGTGAACCCGACAGTCGTGCTGCCGTTTACGCGGCGGTCGACTCGATACGCGAGCACCGGACCGTCCTACGGGCGTCATTTTGACAAACCCTTCGTCGACGTCTCTCGCACCACAGAGATTGGCGCCTCCCACGAAAGAACAAGCGTGCTCGTTGTCGCATCGCTTAGAACCGGTGGCGCCATGCGCGTCGGAGGAGCCGGCGCCGGCCGCGCCCGCCCCGTACGCATCACGTGGTAGACGTCGTCGCTGGGGCGGGCGTTGAACGAGCCAGCAACGACGATGGGCATTTGAAAGTCAGCGTTGAACGCCTCGACTTGCGGAAGCAGATACCGCAACTGGAGGTCCCGCACGACGTCGTGGTCCCGGTGGCTTGCGAGTTGTACGTTGACTAGCGTAATTCTGACGAGATTTGTTCGCCAAAAGCACCGTACCGATGCAGAGAGGGCTCGGAAATGCACAGGTTTCCCAAGGCTGCAGTGCGACAAAGAGAGCAATGTTGTCTTGCTCGAGCTTGGCCGCGAGGTTCTCGCGGCGCGTCTGGGCCACGAGGTCGTTAAACTCGATACGCTGCGTTCGAAAAATCTGAAAATTGAGCCGCCGAAACGCAATGACGAGCCCGTCGTCATGGTCACCCGGTCGACAATGGTACACGCTATCGTAGCCGAGTGCGTTGAGCGCAGGGATCCAAAACAATTCGTAGTCGTCGACTTCCTACGACACATGAATCCTATATTCTGCGCATTCGATGCAAGGTGGCGCGACCTGCAAGCATACAACATCGGCGTCGTAGGCGGTAATTTCTCTACAGTTCGTATGGAACCCAAGCAGATGATGTCAAGCACGAACGCGAGGAGCTGGTCCTTGCGACGCGTGCTGCCCAGTATGTACTCGGCACAGTACGGCTTGTACTTGGTCGTCGCGTGCAGCTGGCGCATGAGGTTGTACGACAGCACAGACACGGTCTCCTTTGTCGAGAGCTCGTAGATGGCGCGGACGTCATTGGACGCCGTGACGAGCCGCCGGCCACCAAAGAGCGCGGGACCGTCGACCATTGGTTCTTGAAACGGCGTAACCTCTCTTCACATTTTTTCGCAACACCTGCAATGGAAAAGCCTATGACCGCATCGCCGTCCAAGGCGAGCGTCCGAGCGACGACCGCACCGGCGTCCCCGCCCGGGTCACCGACGCGCAAGGTTGCGCCGACGGTCAAAGAAATCAAGGCCCGGCTTCCGGACATTCCCCTCGACTTTTCCTTCATGAACCTCAACTCCATCCTCGGTGCGTCGTCCTTTCTCAGCAAATTTCATCTCAAGTCATCTCAACGAGATGACTGATACGACAGATATTGTCAAGGAAGATCCGATCTCGGGGCGGAAGCGACTCACAACCGACGACACGGGCAAAGTGGTATACCACCTCCAAGTCCTGCAAGTATCATACGCACGGTGTCGTCACTCGTAGCACAAGAAGACGGCTGCCAAAATTGTCGGCGGCGAGGTGTACACGCCGCCCGTCTCGATTCGGCTCAACGACAATGGCTTGACGTCGATCGACGATCTCGACGCCGCGCTCAGTGGCGTGTTTGAAGACCCGACGCGCCTCCAGTGGATCGACCTCAGCGGCAACGCGATTGCGCAGCTGCCCAAAACCGTCTTTGCGCGCTACACGCAACTCTCGACCTTGCATATGCATGCAAACAAGCTCTGCGCGTACGCCGACATTGACGCGCTCTTTTGCCTCGTGCATTTGCGCCAGCTCACGCTCCATGGCAACCCCGTGGAAGAGAAGAAGCACTACCGTGTGTACACGATCTACCACATGCCGTCGCTTGTACAGCTCGACTACAGCACCGTCACGCAGTGCGAGCGCGAGCGGTCCGAGACGTGGGCCGTCACGTACCGCAAGCAGCTCGCGATCCGAAGGGGCGACCAAGTCGACGACATGTGAAAATAATGCCGACCTCGAGTTGCTCTAGGGTACCTAAGCACGTATACAACTCTGTATTTCTTGGCTTGTTAGCAAAGGCGACATGGCTTTGTATCGAGCACAAGATTAGAACGTTCGTTGTTGGTTGACGCCAACTAGAAGCGCGCCACCTACGATGGTAAACTGCTGCTATGAAATTGGATAGAGCAGACATGTGTAATAGGATAGAATATGGATTGAAAACTTTATACAGACTAAAGACTCCACTACCATGCGTTGGAACACATGTTTTACTGACACCACCAACATGCGAGCAGCTTCTTGCCACCCCGACCAGTCTCCGCACGACGACCTCGGCTACTGCGTCAACGTGCAACGACACGTAACACAAGCGCGGCTGCCGCCCAGTAACGGAAGCCGCAGCGCGATGCGCGTTCTCTGACAGCGCCCTTCAGCTCAAGTTGGTATTCCATAGTCAACTGCAGCTAGAAGAAGGAGCAGGTTAGGTGTAGCTAGCTCGAACTAACTCTGCTCATTCACTTTCCAATAGCCCATCGACACCAAGAGTGCAGCTTGAGGCAGGTTGCACGCCGACAGCGCCGTCGATTCACGTGTTCTCGGACAGGCAGTCGCTCGGCATTTCGTTTTTGAACGTGACAGTTACGACAATTATGTCCAGCGCGCTCCGGCGGCTGAGCCGGTTCGCCACGTCCATGGACCTCGAAGTCAAATGGGGCGCCCGCTTTCGCCGGCCGCTGCTCGTTTGGGTCTACGTGCAGCATCTGATGACGTTTGTCTACTTTGGTCTTCTCGGCGCCATGCACCTCACGCTCGACCTCGGGATGCGCGTGGCGATGCGCAGCTACGCCAGCGGTCCGTCCGGCGCGCTCCTCGTCCTCACGGGCGTCTTGCACTGCTGGCCATTTCTGCCATTACGCGTGCAGCAGCGCTGTGCCAGAGCCTGCGCCCGCCAAGGCCATCGCACGCATTCTCGATGGTGGCCAAAAAGCCTCGTGCCATCGACCAACGTCCAGATTGCACTTGGTCATTTCGTGGCCATTTCGTGCGAGACGTATACCGCGTACGACATGTCGTGCCGGATCGTGAACCCGCACCTTGCGGGCTTGTACGCGTCGCTCCTTGTGCTCAACTGCGTCTGCACCACGTGGCTTCTCTTTCTGCGAGATGCGAGCTCCAAGCTCGTGTGGGTGAATCTCCTTGACAGCGCGATTTCATTTGCGCTGTCGGCTGGGTTTCCGCTCTTCTTTTTGCTTTTGCCGCTCATTCGATTTGTGTTTGTCTCGAGCCGCGACATTGCCCATAGTTTGCACTGGTATGCGCAAATCTACTCGACGTCGCGGACCTTGTGCGTGTCGTCGCTGCCGGTGCTCGCGCTGCGCGTTGTGCCGGGCGTCACCAACTTTGGCGTACTGCGACGCGTGTCGGCCTCCTTGCGCTACAAGCGCCATCACGCACTGGGACCGCCGCGGGGGACCATCCCCACAGGGTGGCGCGCGTTTACGCTTCAGCAGCGCCACGGACGGCTACTGAAGATCGTGCTCGCATGTAATGTGCTATGGGGTGTCGCCGTGGCCGTCACGTCGGTGCGGGCGCTCTACCTTCGGTCACCATGCCCCGACTACTGCGTGTACGCATCGGCGCCGTGGTTTACCACCGAGTGCAACTGCATTTACGCCCTTCTCAACTGCCGCGACGCTGGCATCGAAGCCAACGACAGCGTCGACAACCGTTTTCATGCGTCCATCGTTGGCCCGAACCTCGTGTTTCTGCATCTGCAGCGCTGCGCAGTTCCCAACGGTCTTGCGCTCGAAACCTTGTCGCAATTTCAGAGCCTGTATGCCCTCAAGCTGGAGATGACGCAGTTGGCGCGGTGGGACGTTCCAGGGACCTCGCTCCCGTCGTCGGTGATGCTCATCGATGTGCGCTACAGCCAACTCGCGTCGGTGCCTTACATTCTGCGCTCGATGCCGCCGTCCGTGCGCTGGCTTTTCCTTGTGGGACACCCCAAGCTTGTGGATATTCCCAGTGACGTCTATGCGAACTGGACCAACCTTCTCTCGCTCTGGCTCGGCGATAACGCACTTCCGCACGTGCGACCGAGAGACATAGCACAAATGACATCGCTCCAGATTCTGGATCTGAGCAGCAACCAGATCGCAGACATCCCCGAGACTGAACTTGGCGCGCTGCCGCTGCTTCGAACGCTCTATTTGCACAACAACGCCATTCGCATCTTTCCGTCGACGCTGTTGCGAGCCAAACCGAACCTCCTGCTCTCGCTCAACCACAACCCGATCGCGACGATTGCAGAGATCGTGGGTCGCTCGGTGCACGTTGCCTCTACGCCGTTCTGCACTGCGACGCCGATGACTTCAGCATGCTACGAAGACTGCGCGCCGAGCTGCGGCATGCCCTTTGTTGGCAATTACCTCTGCGACCTCGGTTGCAACACGACAGCGTGCGCCTTTGACGGCGGCGATTGTGATTTTTAGCGTCAAGACCACAAATCTGTGATAGTCTCATTCGCAGCCGCGTTTGACGTGCGCGTCATTGCCGTCTTGATAATCAAAGCACGTTGGGTGTGGGTCTTGCCCACATCAGGAACGTCTGCATGGGCAAAGGCCCTCAATATGGCGTGACGATCCGGTCGCACTGCACATTCTCAACTGCGTTTCAACCAAACCGCTGGAAAACGCCGCGAGGTTGACGATTAAACCGTCTACTTGTCTACAGTGGCAGCATTCTACGTCGGTTAGAAAAGACAGTCGCCGCCGTCAAAGGCGCACGCCGACGTGTTGCACGCCGTGTCGCAAAAGTAGTCGGTGATACGACCGTGGCTACAGGCGCTCGCGCAGTCGGTGCCGCAGACGCCGCTTTGTGTCGTTGTATTGCAGTAGAGGGTGTTGGTCATGTCGAGGCGGCCCCACGCACAGCCATCGCTGCATAGAGATGGAATCGGGTTTCGGTTCAAAAACACCTCGAGCTTGGGGTAGTTCGATCGCGCCGACAGAGGAAACTCCAAGAGGGCGTTTTGGTCCAGGTACAGCTCGAACAAGCGCGCTGTGATTTTGTCGAGCTCTCGCGGGAGCGCGGTGAGACGGTTGTAGCCGACATCGATCGAGGAGACGATGGGGAGGTCGCCGATTTCAGGTGGCAGCGTGGTCAAGCCCATCGCAACCAGGCGCAGCGAGAGCAAGTTGGTCCAATTTTGAAACACGGCGCCCGCTATCGTCATTAGCGGGCACTCAGCCACATACAAAAACCGAAGTGTCGGTGGCGGCGCCGATAGCACCTCGGGCAGCAACGTCAAGTACGGGGCGTGGCGAAGATGCACAAGCATCGTCGACGGTGGCAGTGCTTTCGATGTCACGGGCCACTCGCGCAGCGCCGTGTGTTCAAGCCAGAGACCATAGAGGTTTGTAAACTGGGACGTCGTCGTTGCGTTCAAGCCATAAGGGATGTCGCACCGCTGCACATGCAGAAGGAAGAGGTCCGGGCCAAGACGCGCACGTGTAAAATAGGCGTCGACCGAAGAGCTGTCGGTTATGTGATCGCGGACGCAGTGGAGGCGGACGTAGACGCATCGGCAGTCGTTGGTGAACCATGGCGCGGCCACTTGCTCGCAGTAGGACGGGCACGCGTCCCGATGAAAGACCGCGAGCGTCGCCACGAGAAGAACGGCGCCACCCCACAAAAGATCAAGAAGAAGCGCCGCGAGCACGACATTCTGGTGTTTCTGCTCCCACGTAAAGTGGTCTTTGCTGACTTCCCACGCCACCTTGGCGACTTCGATCGAGATGGAACTGAGATGCGGTACGCCTCGAAGCCGCATCGAGACAGAGACGTTGCGCATCGACGGGAGCTTCGAGCTGACGCGCGGTCCGTCGACGAGCTTGACCGTGACGGAGAATCGGCGCCGACTCCAGCTCTTGGTGCGCAGCAGCGGCCGTGGCGTGCTCTTCTTGATGTGACGCAGGCGCGTCAGCACAAGAAAGTTGGTGACGGCCAAGAGCGTCTTGACAACCAAGTCCGAGCTCGATGACGTCACGAGCAAGCGCGACGGCGGCACGTTGAGCGCGAGCCAATTAAAGCTGTGGCGCACGTTGTGATTCCCAAAGAACCTGTACTGCATGATAGGCGCAGCGAAAAACACGAGGGGGAATCCCGCCGTCAAAGCGGTCGACATGACGCAGTCGATGAGCCCAATGAGCTGCAATTTGGACTTGGCGCGCTTGAGCAGGAGAAGCCACGACGTACAGAGGCAATTGATTGCGAGCGTGATCGCGTACAAGTAGGCAACCTCGGTCTGCGCGAGCGATCGTGCCATCTTGTAGGCCAAATGCGTCTCGCAGCCAATGGCAATGAAGTGGTTGAGGCACACTTGAATGTTGTCGGGGACGGGCCACTGAGCTGTCCAGTGCTCGAACGAGCAGCGCGATGTTGGTCGCATCACGATGGGATCGACGCGAGCGGTTTGGAACGAGCACAAAGGGTAGAGATGCAGGAGCGCGATGACACCAAACATGACGCCACTCGGTAACATAGCGTAGCCGTCGAGGGAGACGACCTCCCCGTCGTTGGCGATGAAGTGAAAGATCGAGAGAAAGCCAAAGTAGAGGCACGAGATACCATGCAGCAGGCGAAGGAGGCCGCGCCATGCTCGGCTCGGTTGCATTTCAATTCAAAGTTAGACGGGTCATACATAGTAGAATGTTGAAACCGACGACGTCCTCGTGGTCACGACAGCCATTGCACATGTTGATTTGTCATACCATAGTTGACTCGCAGACGCAGAAATATCCAACAGGTTAGCGCACCGCCTCGAGCCTTGACTCGAGTACGGTCTCGACAGCATCGCCGCTGATGCGACACATAGTGGCAGCTTCAATCGCATCGCAAAACCGAACTGACGTGTCGTTAAAGTAGCGTACTCGCAAATCCATCCCTCAGCTGCAGTAGCCCATGCCGACACCAGCATCGCTCGTACCAGTCCATGGATCCGAGTGCACATCGTTGACGTCATCGCCACGTACGCCGACAATGACCACCGAGGAAGTGTTTTCATCCGAGACCACGGCTCGCGTGACCTCGTCGATACCGTCAGGAGTTGGTGTAGCTGAGGCCCTTGGCTTCAAAAGTGGCTTTGCGCTGCATTTTGTGCCGAGCGCATCTACCACCATGAGCATGCTACCATGAATATATATCAGTTTCTTGAGGTCCTCGAGATTTGCCAGTGACTCATGCTATCGAGGAATGGTGGCCTGCATGTACCCCACGCCGTTGTCGTGACGACATACTTCTGGCAGGTCGTGTACACTTGGTATGCGACGACGGTCTTTTGAACGACCTGCGAGCCGGAGTATGTGAACGATTCTTGCGCCCGCTCTGCCCCGCGGCTTGGACGATCCGAGTGCGTTCGTCGCGGGGTGGTCCTGCCGTTGCATGCGAGCCAGAGCGGGTTGCAGATGCTCTCTCAAAGCACTGTGATAGCCGTCGATGTGTGCAACATAGCAGCTCAGGACACGGATGCGCAGCCCTCCAGATAGCGCTGACACTGCTTGCAAGCTGCAACGTTAGTAGGTGGAGTAAGTGACGAGTGTTCGGGAATGCGTTCCCTTACGGAATCGTAGTGGTCTTGCTTCTCGCTTTCTAGTTCTAGCAGCCGTAGGTTATGCACGTTATACATGAGACATGGCTAGTCTTATTTCTAACGAGTTGGCGGAGCGACGACGGAAGAAATGGCGGAAGCCTTAGGAACGAGCGCCACAAGCTCGACCTTGTTGATTTGCACAAGTTGAAGCGCGCGAAAAACCTCTGAAACATGATATATCCCGTATCGAAAGACACGGTATTTTAGGATTGGACGAATTTGACTGGTTGATAGTCCTGTTGGAGCAAAAGAGAATCGTATCCATGGTCGCCACGCGCCGGTCCTTGCGTCTGTCCCTGGGTGGGACCGAGTCGACGGCGTCGGCCTCGCCGCCTCCGAGGCGCGCGCCCCGCGGCAAGGCTGCGGCTGCCACTGACGCGCCGAAGGAAGCCGAGGCCGTCAAGAGCGAGGCCAAGACCGTCAAGAGCGAGGCCAAGGCCACCAAGAAGACGACCAAGAAGGCGGCTGACGACGTTGCGCCCAAGGCCCGCGCCACGCGCGGCAAGCGCGTGACCCGCGCATCCTTGTCCAAGTCCGACATTGACGCGCTCGCGCAAGTGGCGCAGGAAGTCGCCGCGAAGGAAGCCGCGGAGGATGATGCGGCCAAGCAAGGCGCTCCGGTTGAGGTCATCGACATCGTCTCGGAAGACGATGTGACGGTCCTTGAGACGGCTGCTGATGAAACGAAGCTGGAGGCGCGTCATGAGGCTGTTGTTGCCGACATCTCTGCCAAGGACGAGGCGTCTGCCCAGGAAGAAGAGGTCTCGGCCCACGAAGAAGTGGTCTCAGCCGAGGAGACCGAATCCGCCGAAGACTTTGCTGCTGACGGTACTGAGTCGGCTGAAGAAGCGGAAATCGAAGCCGAATCCATCCAAGACGTAATGTCGGCCGAAGAAGCAACCGCCGACGAGACGACGGCGGACGAGTCGATGGGCGACGAAGCCGACACGGCGGAAGAGGCGACGGAAGCTGCTATGCAAGAGGAGGTCGTGGACGAAGCGTCGGCGGTCGAGGAAGATGAACACATTGCGATGGCCTCTGCCTCGGACGACGAAGAAGCCGACGAAGAGCATATCGCGATGGCGCCGGCTTCGGACGACGACGAGCATATCGCGATGGCGCCGGTCGCAGCCGACGACGCCGCCCCCGACGCTGATATGGAAGAGGATGACGACGACGACCTCAATGCACTGGTACGCATTCATGGATTCTTCGCCCACGGATATATCGAACACTCTCGTAGGTGGGCATGGCCATGGCGAGCTTCCAGGCTCCGCCGCCGCCGACGAATGCTGCGGCGACCGCGACATCCGATGCGCCGCTGGCGCTGGTCTCAAGCACGCTCGAGAGCGGCGTGTCGTATGACAATCTGTACATGAAGTTCAACGGCCGCAAGTGCGCGCGCGGCGCGGAGCTCGTGCCGGAGCGCAAGCTGACGGAAGAGGTGTCGCAGCTGCAAAAGCAGGCCGCGTACAAGGCCAAGATGGACGCGGCCAACTCGGGCGCGCATGAGAAGAAGGTGTCGCAGGACCGTCTCCAATCGAGCCGCAAGTGGTTCAACATGACGTCCAACGAGATGACGGACGAAGCAAAGCGCGACATGCAGCTCATCAAAATGCGCAACTACCTCGACCCGAAGCGCTTCTACAAGGTATACATTTGCCTTTGGATCCCTGGCGCTAACGCAGTGGCGATAGTCGAGCGACCACAAGAAGGGCAACCTCCCCAAAGTGTTCCAGGTCGGCACCGTCATCGAGGGCGCAGCCGAGTACAAGTCGAACCGCCTCACGCGCAAGGAGCGCCAGCAGACGTTCACGGAAGAAATCATGCATGACCAAGCGATCCGGTCGTATACGAAGCGCAAGTTTAACGACATCCAGGCTGCGCGCGCCAACACGTCCAAGCACAAGAAGCCCTTCAAGAAGGCCAAGCACTACAAGTAAATAGATGATGATAATATGATGAAGACGATTAGACCCTGCGTAGTAAGGTGATGCCGTCAAACGTATAGCCAAGTCCACCAAGAGCGTAGCGCTACCGAGGGCCTATAAGTCCTCGAAGATCTTAGAGGTGTCGTACGTCGTTGGTGCTCTGCTCTGGCAAAGTCGATCCTGTGTTCGAGCACGCTCTCGTGGAAGAGACCGAACCCTGGCTCGGTGCTCGATACATTGATATTTGGGAAACAGCGCCACTGTCGATGTACACTATCTAGGTACATCTTGACACATGAGTGCCAAATAGTATAAAACATTGTAAATAGCGTTGATACTAAATATAGACTTTATGGGTACACTATTTATGCGCTGTGTTGGTTGGTGGCATCAAGTGAGAAATCAGTTTCGATGAGCAGCAAGGGCGGGAAGGCCAAGGGCAGTGGCCTCAGCTTGGAGCGCTTCATCCGCGGCAAGGCGCGGCCGACCAACTTCAAGAGCGAGAGCGCGGGCGGGAAGCGGCGCCGCGTTGAGAAGGCTGTGCTGCTGCGCACGTACCGCAAGGTCAAGGAGCGCGAAGAGGTGCCGGCGAAAGCGGGCGGTGGACCGTCCTTCTATGACAAGGTACAACGCGTCGTTGTCGTGATGAACGTGGTAGCTCATGGCGTCTAGTTCTTTGCGTCGATGAACGATGGCGACGACGGCGACCGGCCGGCGAAGAAGGCGCCGCGGGACGAGAGCGACAAGGCGCGCAAGCCCGATCCGCTCTTCAAGGCCAAGCGCAAGGCGCAGGGCGTGCGGGACGAGCGCCAAGCCAAGCGCCAGGCGATCGAAGCCAAGCTCGAGGAGAAGCAGTCCAAGATCGTCGCGCGCAAGAAGCGCCATGTCAAGCTGAGTCTGCGCACCAAGACGGGCCAGCCTGTGATCAAGCACCAGATGAAGGATTTGTTGCACAAGCTGCGGCAGTCGTCCTAGTCGTCTCGCATGCAGTCGTCTAACATAACAAGCACAAACAAGTACACAACAACGCACAGTCGTGAGGTACATAGTATTGGCAAAGCGTAAGACTAGTCGTGTATTTACTTGGCCATCGGGTGGGCGGCAACGTAGTCGATGACCTGGGCCGGCGTCAAGAGGCGCTCGGCCTCGTTATCCGGGATCTCAATGATAAATTCTTCTTCCATGGCCATGACGACTTCAACGACGTCAAGCGAGTCGAGGCCGAGGTCTTCGACAAACTTGGCCGTCTCCTGGACCTTGGTGGCCTCGACCTTGTCGAAGTTCTTGATCACGCTGAGGACGCGCTCGCTGACCTCGTTGCGGTCAAGGAAGGTCTGGCTCGCGAAGAAGCGGCGGGGCGCGCTCTTGGCGGCGACGGACCGGACAAGCGGGGCAGCGAAGCGGGCGAACATATCTGCGGTTCTTGACTAAAAGACAAAACTGACCGCTGCTGGCCACCCACGCGTAGGCTGTTGCACCCCACACGGTAGCGCATACAAATCGCCAGCTTAAACGCAGCTTTTAATACCTCTGCAAAAATAATAGATTGGAATATATTTTTTCAGAGGTTTTCCGTCGACCTTCCCACCGCGTTGCAGCGTGCGGCAAACCTCCAAGAACGAATGAAGTTCATTTGCGTTCGATTACGCTGCGAGGTGCTCTCGCAAGTGCGATACCAGCCACGTACTTAGTACGCGCTGCGATCTTCACGTGAAGAATGTGGGAAATGAAAGGGTCAACGAATGTTCCAGCCGAACAAAAGCCACGACACTGCCGTTGACGCACAGAGCGTGACCAAGATGGAGAAGCATTGCCCATTGCCTCCGACAAGACGGAGATGATGCCACCGCCCAGATGCAACCGGAGACGCTTCAAGAATTCCTGCAGCCGTGCACTTGCATTTAACGAGACACGTATCGCCTATACTATGTGGCGTTGGGGATGCGCAACATCCGCTGCCAACTCGTTGATGTACCTTGCGAAGCGTGCCATGACAGAGAAGGTCGTTTCGCGATGTTTCGAGCGACACGGCGGGCAAATGGCGTTTCTCACCGTGGTTTATGTGCTTTATGCGTGGGAAATGTTCAGATGCGAGAGGGAGTCGCACTTGAGCGGGCGACTGTTCAGTTGGCGGAGGGCCGCCAGCTCGGGCGAAAAGACAGGGCCGCAGGGTGGTCCTTGACTGCGAATTTGTATGTCGTCGCCATTCCCGCATTTCCCACCGGAGCAGCAACACCGAGACCATGGCGGCGCCGTTGTACAAGGACATTAGCAAGAAGGCCGAGAACGTCCTCGGCGACGACTACGACTACAGCCGCAAGCTCAAGATCAAGACCAAGACGGCCAACGGCGTGACCTTCACGACCGAAGGCGCCATGGCCGCCAACAAGTCGATCCTGGCCAAGGTCGGCGCCAGCTTCCGCGTGCCCCAGGTCGGCGGCTTGACGATTAGCAAGCTCCAGGCCACGACGGCCGGCCGCGTCCTTGTCGAGGGTGACATTGCCAACGCGATTGTCGACAACCTCAAGGTCTCGTTCAAGCTCGAGGACGGCTCGCGCAAGACGAACGCCAAGCAGGTTGGCAAGCTCGGCCTTGAGTACAAGCAGGCCGCCTTCACGACCAACGTCGAGGCCGACATCACGGGCAAGAACGTGACGGGTGCGGCCGTCTCGGTCATCAGCGGCGTCACCATTGGTGCCCACGGTGCGTTCAACGTCGAGAAGTCGGCGGTCTCGGACTTTGGCGGTGCCCTCGCCTTCAGCGGCGCCGACTACCAGGTGTCGGTTGCCTCGAAGAAGAGCTTGAAGACGGTCGCGGCCAACTTCTACCACAAGCCCTGCTCGTCGACAATCTACGCTGCGTCGATCGACTACGACGTTCAGACGGCGGCCAACGCGGTCACGCTCGGTGGTCGCTACACGGCCAACGCCGAGACGACGTACGCCGGCAAGATCAACTCGGACGGCTTTGTCTCGCTTGCGTGCATCCAGAAGGTCACGCCGTTCCTCTCGTTGACGACGTCGGCCCACATTGACGCCAAGCACTTCGAGGGCGATGCCCACAAGTTTGGCCTTGGCTTGACCATCGGCTAAATCGTCATTCGACTAGAACACGCCCAGTAGTATATTGTGTACGGTGACCAAGCTATTATAATTCTGTCGTATCCACACTACGCATCCCTGGCCGTGCGCAGCGCCGTGGACGAAATGTCATTGCGGAACGACGTCTCGGGCATTGGCACAAACAGCGACTGGAACGGGGCGGGCACCTGCGACACGACAGTCTCGGCGGCCACGAAGGCGTCGCCGACCTGTCGACCAGCGACCACAAATGAGCACCCGAGCGACGATATGCGGGCGAGCGCGGCCCACAGCGCTTCCTGGCTCTGGTCGTAGTACCTGAGGTCGAGGAGACGTACGGCCGTGTCGGCGCCAATGACAAACGCGCACGAAGGGAAGAGCGCTGCTTTCTCGAGGAAGAGCGACGCATTCGTGAGCACGACTGCCGCGTGATGCTCCGACACAATCGCCTGGACGCGGGCCTGGAGCGCGTCCCCGCCGACGCTTCCCTTGTCGGCGTTGCGCACCGAGAGCTCGTACAGAATGCGGCGTGGCGGCTCGCCCGAAGCGGCAGCCAGCGCAGCCTGCGCCGTCGCCGCCATTTGCGTGTGGCCCACATGCATCGGGTTGAAGGAGCCTGGCACGACGAGCATGCGGCGCCATGGCATGTCCCGTAGGATCGTCGCCGGCGGCAAGTACGCGACGGTCTCGTGCGGGCCGGTCGGCAGCTGCAAGCCGGACGTCGTCAGCGTGGCGATGGGCGCGTCCTCCACGAGCGAGTCGCCCGTGTGCGACGTGCAGAGCTCGCGCAGGGACGCTTGCAGCGCCATGTCAACGTTGGCGGCTTTGGCCAGCGCCAGCACGACAAGGTGCCCGACGCACTCGTCTTCCTACGCGTTGACGTCCGAGACAGGACTAGGTTTGCAGCAGTACCTCCTTGCGCGTGCGCGCGCCCTTCTCCATCTCGAGCTTGAAGTGATGGATGGCGTCGACCGTGTGAAGTGAGAGAAAGGCGCGGTGCGAGCCCCGGCGCGGCTCGGACGACACCAAGGCGGCCGTGCACCCAATGCCTGCGAAACGATCGTGAGCCACAGATTGTCAAGAGACGACGATTGCACCGATGCATGCGGCCGCATCGTCGAGGGGCACGAGCCGCCGCCCGCGTTCGAGCGCCTTCTTGCCCATGAGCGTCGCCACGTCTTTGCTCGAGAAGCCGAGCGTCTCGAGCTGCGTGCCAGGCACTTGCAGGAAGTCGGCCATGCTCTCACGATGATAGGGCACGAGCACTTCGAGGAGCGTGGACGACGCGCCGCAGGTGCCGAGGATCTCACCGACGGCGCTGCCACCGCCGCCCGAGACGCTTACGACGCACTGGACGCGCTTGGACGTATAGATCTGCTGGAGCGCCGCCCGGACCGTCGCTGCGGCTGCCATGGTGCTCGCAATTTAATTCCGTATTTTGCCCAATCAAATGCAGTCATCGACTTCAAGTTGCAAATGCGTCAGAACGGGCGCCGTGAGCCCGCCCGGGTGCATGCCTTGTAGCGCAGAGCTGCAAGGCCAAGGATACAACCTCCATCACCTTGATGTACCTTCATTTGCCCTGGCGGTCCAGGCTAGGCGCGAGAGCTTAGTTCTCGGGCTAGAGTAACTGATGATGGTCGCTCGTTGCCCAACATTCGCGCCTTCCATGGCCTATGAGGTGGCGCCAGCGAACTCTGCGGCTTCGCATCGAGCTCGGTGTCCATCAAAAGCCTCGTTGCTGACCGACTTGGTCACGGGAGATCACAAGATTATAGTGTGATGGGGGCAGACCACTCGACGCCACCGCCGACCAAGCAGCGCCGCGTCGCCATCCTCGGCCCGTCGGGCGCCGGCAAGACGACGCTCCTTCTCCAATGGGCCCACCACGCTACGGGACCGACGCTACCGACTGTCGGGTTCAATGTCGAGACCGTTGCCTTCGAGGACACCCGCTTCACGATGTGGGACATTCCAGGCCAAGTCGCTTTGCAGCCGTGCTGGCCGCAGTACTGCAGCAGTGTTGACGCAGTGGTCTTTGTCGTGGACGCGACCGACCGCAGTAGCCTTGGTGCAGCGAGGGATGCACTGCATGCGGCGTTTGCCGTCGCCCGCCCGTCTCGCTGTCTCCTCGTGGCCAACAAGATGGACCAGCCCGACTGCGTCGATGCGTTAGAGCTGCTTGCGGTGCTTCGACCTGGCGATGTCTTTGGCATTTCCTGGAGTTATTGCGCGGTCAGTGCGACGC
>NW_008246142.1:85855-94357 GCF_000281045.1 Saprolegnia diclina VS20
TATATATGTTTTGCAGCTTCGAAATGGAAGTGGCAAGCACGACGTGAAGCGACACTTGCATTCTCGACACTGTGCTCCGAGATCTCCGCTTCGATTCAGCCGACGAGGTACCGGCAGCGACCGAGGTTTTTCGCAGAGAAGAAGAAGGCCGGGTGCGTGGAACGTGGCTGCTCATTAGGTGCTCCGTGCACCGTACAACCTGCTCCACGCGCAGGATACCAAGACCCCATGAACCCCCGATCCCATAGCCTGGACGGTCCGCCACTGTGCAATTTCGTGGGTACCATATTGCTCTTGTTGCATCCAAAAAAGGTACTCGACTGCCCGAGTACTGTGTTCGAAGACGGTGAATTCATCGCTGACGAGAAGCTCTGAGAAGATGCCATGCTTCAGGTGGCGGTTGTGCGTCGAGTATCTGGCGATGTGGGCGCTTGACGACGGGTGTGTCAGCGATCTTTGAGGTGGGCGTATATGATTGGCCGAAAGAAGCAGCCAATCCATGACACGGCATTTCGACACGGCGGTCGATGATTGGGTCCACGGCGCAGCGTGGTGGAGGCGTTGGATTGGTGCTTGCTGAGCATGGCGCCAAGGGAAAGGCCGGCGGCGATCGTCAGAGACCAAAAACTATCAAGTAGCAAGAGCATATCATGGGCAACCTTTACGCCAAGCTGCGCGACGTCCTGGATCGCTTCTCGGGGACGAAGCGCCGCATCATCATGCTCGGGCTCGACGCGGCGGGCAAGACCACAATTCTGTATCGCCTCAAGCTCAACGAGACCATGCACACACTGCCGACGATTGGCTTTAACGTCGAGACGTTCAGCTACAAGAACGTCGAGTTTACCGCGTGGGACATTGGCGGCCAAGACAAGCTGCGCGCGCTTTGGAAGTACTATTACCAGAACACAGACGCCATCATTTTCGTTGTCGACGCCACCGACCGCCATCGGATCGATATTGCCGCCCACGAGCTCGCGCGCTTGCTGCAAGAAGACGAGCTTTGCTATGCAAAGCTACTCGTGTTTGCCAACAAGCAAGACTTGCCGGGCGCCATGTCGGCCGGGGACGTTGCCCGCCACTTGAAGCTGGACCAAGTGACCAAGAACCCGACGCTCGTACAGCCGTGCTCGGCTGTAGGCGGCACGGGGCTCTACGAAGGCCTCGACTGGCTCAGCAAGGTGCTGACCGAGCGCCACTAGAATCCACTGGCATCGATCCTCCTCAATGCTAGCTAGGTATTAGTGTATCCCAAATGTATTTTACGACAAGCATTTTGATTGGGTCGGTATGGGCGAGGACGTATGTTGTTCGTCCAAGGTGATATGTACAACTTGTATGCACGTAGCGTGGGTGTTGAAGAAAAACCACTTCCGTGGACAGCGCCATCGAAGGCGCCTTGAAGCTGTATGTATGCTGTGGCCATGGACGGGCTCAAAGAGGCGGGTTGCCACGTGGGATCGACGCAACGGTGTGGATTGGTCGCCTGAAAAATAGAAGCGCCAATCAAACGCGTTGGTTTAAGCACGACGCGGCATGATTGGATACTGGAAGATCGCCCGCCAAACGAGGCCAACAAAAGGCTCCCAAAGCGCGGCCCCCGGCACCACGGCCGTCGATATCGAAGCGCCGCCGTTTTATTCGAACGCGGAGACGACAACAAAGCCGCGGTCGCCAGCGCTGGCGAACGCTGTCGTGGCCAACAAGCGTTTCTAGAACGAGCGACTTGAACCGCCCGCGCGAGATGGCGGATCGCTTTGAACCATCATTCTTGCCACATGAATTAGATCGCGCCGCAGAGATTATACGACTTGCTTGGACATGTCTATGTTCGCCAGGGACCTTCATTGAAAACCAGCATCCACATTCGAGCCCGAAATCAAACTGCGGTTCTTACGGCTTGTTTTTGGTCGACTTGATACCACAGCTTATTCTCGATCAGTAATCACCTCTTACCTGTCAAGCCTCTTCCGCCCCACGCTCTACTGTACCCAGCAGCAGCATGCGCCTTCATGCGCTTTGCCGAGCATGTACTCGTGGGCCAATATCGCCCTCCGCCATCGACAAGCAAGACGTGCGGCGCGAAAGGGCGTGTTCGATTTTTTATCCGGTTCTTGGTGGTTTCGTATCCGGTCAAAACGAAACCGATCCGGGGCCGTATTAAAATACGACGGTAGGGATACATATCGCAAGTGAACATTAATTTGTATTGTAGTCCGGCCCGCGGTGTCGAGGCTGTTTCGAAATATGCTCCTATCGGTCCGGTCGATCGATCACATTGCAATCGTCGACCGACCCAGCAAGCCGCTCTCAGATCTTATAGCATGGGCAACATCGCAAACAAGTGCAAGACCAAGACGTCGTGCGTCCGGCGGCTCCGCATGCTCTGCGACCGGCTCGCGTGGCGGGAGACGCCCCGCAAGATCTACATGGTCGGCCTCTCGAACGCCGGCAAGACGTCCATCTTGTACCAGTACAAGTTCAACGAGGCGACGACGACCGTGCCAACGATCGGCTTTAACGTCGAGTCGTTCAGCTACAAGACCATCTCGTTCACGGCATGGGACTTTAGCGGCCGCGAGCAGCTGCGGCCGTTGTGGCGCTACTACTTTGACGACACGGCAGCCGTCATCTTTGTCGTCGACTCGGCCAGCACCGTGCTCATGCAGGAAGCCGCCGAGGTGCTTCATGGCCTTCTCAAGGTGCACGAGCTCAAGGACGTGCCGTTCCTCGTGTACGTCAACAAGCAAGACATCCCGACGTGCATGAGCGTCGACGAGGTCGCCGAGGCACTCCAGCTCAACAACATCATCTCGCACGACGTGCAAGTGCAAGGTTGCTGCGCACAGACCGGCGATGGTCTCTATGAAGGCCTCGACTGGCTTTGCAAGTCCATCCGCTAGGCCCACCCTCCATGTCGTCCTCCTATCTTTGCTCCTTAGACCTCCTTCATACTCGTCGTTTCTCGATCTATCTATTCAATTCCATGTGCTAGTATCGCGTGTTTGCTTGCTTGCATGCGTACGATCTTGCCGCTTGCGTCTCAGCCGGAGATCGTGAATCCCTGCTTTGATGCAGTTGCCGGCTCGGAGCAGCCTCAACCTCGCCGGGCAGAATATAGGATCGCACCCGTACCTACTGGATGCCAAAAGCATCGCCGTCGGTGCAAGCATACTCGCCCATCTACTGGTGGCATGACGTTCATTGCTGTCGTCCAGCTGGCGGTGGGCAGCCGGGCGCCGCTACACCGCAGCTGCGCTTGAAGCCCATGTCAATGAAGTCGGGTATCGAACTTCGAAGGTTCCGATTAAGTGCGTATAAAAAGACCAACAAATATGCTACATAGAAACACCAAGTGTGGATTAAAAAAACGTGGCGTTCCAAATTCGAAGCGACGGAAGTTGGGGCTTTTTGTCTGGCCGTCCTTATTCCCCAAGTCATCGTCGCAGCAGCATGGAGTACCGCAAGTCGAAGCACACGATCATCCTCGTGCAGTACACGGAGGACCCGAACTCGCGCACGTACCTCGACTTCGAGTCCGTCAACGGCGCCATGGACGGCGTCGTCAAGATGTACGAAGCCAAGCTCAAGCAGCTCAACCCGTCGAAGCGCAACATCACGTACGACATCCAGGACTTGTACAACTACATTGACTCGCTCGCCGACCTGAGCACGCTCGTGTACGCTTATCGCTACGGTATCCCGTGGCCTCATGACGTGTATGCTAGGCTGGACCTCGAGACAAAGACGTATCTTCCGAGCGGGAAGGAGTGGATCAAGAAGAAGATCTTCCAAGTCCTGCGGAATCAAGCCTCGTAGACGTGCGTGACGAGCATTTTTGTCCCCTTATAACCTAACAAGCACGCACTCAACTCTCTGTCATGGCGCGACGAGCTGGCGGCGTGCTGCCGCGTAGATGTGGTGCATCTGCACCGCAATCATGCCAAGCAGAACAAGTTGCACAAACGCGCGCTTGGAGGGCCGAAGCAGCGTGAGGCCGACGGCGCTAGCGAGGAGGAGGAGCAGCCATCGTCCTGCAAGCTGGCTGGACGGCGCGGTCCATGGGGTCGAGTCCATCATCGGCCAGTACTTGTCCGAGAGAAATTGCCGCCTTTTGGCTTCATCTCGGAAAAGGCGCCTTCGAAATTATTTTCCATGCGACTTGTATTATTTCTCTCACATTTAAAGATACATATGTTGGCGTACATCTTTGCGTGAAAAGAAAAAAAACGCAGACTCCATTGCAAAGTGGAATAAAATGAAAACCATCGAAATTGCCAAATCTTCTTGAACGGACAGCATGGCCGACGCCGAGGCCGCGCCGCCGTCCGAGTACGTCAAGCTCATTAGCGCCGAGGGCCACGAGTTCTACGTCGCGCGCAAGTGCGCGCTCGTGTCCGGTACGATCAAGGCGATGCTCTCGGGCCACTTTAGCGAGAGCAAGGGCGAGGTGCGCTTCCCAGACATTGGCGCGCCGATCCTCGAAAAGGTCATCCAGTACATGTACTACAAGAAGCGCTACTCGAACAGCAATGCGCGCATTCCGGACTTTGCGATCGAGCCCGAGATGGCGCTCGAGCTCCTCATGGCGGCCAACTACTTGGACTGCTAAGTACACCTTCAATCCTCATCCTCTGCATCGTTCGTCTACCGCGCGTGTTGTCGTCACACGACCTTCTTCGCACTCGTCTCGTGGTCGCAGAGCCGCATAAAGTGAGCGGTTTGTCGGCGGATCGAGGCGCGGCAGGCGTAGTACGCATGGTACATTTGCGCGCAAAGGAAGAGCAGGTGCAGCACCGCGAGCATCTAGCACGCACGTCGACCCTCGCCGCCATCAACAGTACCATATACCTCGTCAAATGGCAGGCTGTGCTCGGTGCCGAACGCCAAAAAGAGCGCGCAGGGCACTTGCGGTACGACGCTGAGAAAGGTAAAGCCCACGAGATGCGGTACCTGCGACGCACGGTTAGCAGCCACAGCGATAACAGATCTACGACCTTTTCCAGGAGATTTCCGCTGTAGCCCAAGTAGAGACGCATGCCGTCGGTGGGCAGGTAGATGCACACGCAGCAGATCTCGGCATACTTGCGTATCGTCGACGCATACGTGAGCTCCCGCATCTACCTCGCAGCAGTGATAGCATTGGCATGTACATGGGGACGTGGGGTACTACCTTGTGATAAAAGACAGCGATCCAGATGGGGGAGGTGAAGGCGTCAAAGATCACGTTGTAGTAGAGCAGCATCTGCAGCGGCAAGTTGATGCCGACCTCGGCTTGCTGCACTAATGGTCGCGCAGTCGCACGCGTCGCCTCGCAAGCTCTCACGTACCAATATCGCTGCGGTGATCCATTGTACTGTACGGGCCATATAAGATCCAAACGCAAAACGGCTAGTGAAGCGACATGTCGGGCTTGCGGAGCATGGAGACGACGCATACGAGCACGGTAGGCGCTTCCGCTGCCGTACGATAAGACGTAGAGCGGACGTGGCAGGTGGTGCTGCGCTGCAAGGCCGTCGTTGTGGGCGACGCAGGTGTCGGCAAGACAGCGCTGCTTCAAACGCTCAAGTCGAGCGGCCACGAGTACCCAAAGAACTACACCATGGTGCGCCATCCTGCCGCGAGTACGTGGCCCGAGTGGTGCATGGTAATAGACGTCGTCGCCCGAGCTCGTTGTCAAGTCGATTCCGATGCCCGAGACGAATGCGATTGTCGAGCTCTACTTGCTCGACTGTCCGGGCCAGAGCATCTTCAACCAGCGCGAGTTTGGCTCGATGCATGTCCGTACGTCGCCACAAAGGCTGGTGCTCCACCTCTAGCGCTAGTTTGAGGGCGCGTGCATGATCGTGCTTGTCTTTGACGTCAACAGCAAAGAGTCGTTCAAGTCGTGCATGAAATGGTACCAGGATGTCGCAAACCCGGCGCCCAACCACCAGATTTCTGGTACGCTCAAAATGTGGTCCGATACTGAGCTTTGGTGCAGGCGTTCTTATTGGCAACAAGGTGGACGAGAAGGAAGGCAACCGCGACGCCATCTTGGTCAAGGAAGCCGAAGACTTTGCCGAGCAACACAACCTCAAGTACTTCGAGTGCTCGGCGGTACGCACTGTTGTCGTCCTGCCGGTGGACTACCATGCGTGCTAGCGCCTCGGCACCAATATTGACGCGCCTTTTGTGCATATGGCCTCGGCCTTTAAGAAAAAGTACGACGACCTCGCCGAGCGCGCTGAAAACAACTAGACCACGCTCTCTAGTCACTTGCACTTACGACTGAAATCTCATTCATATTCCAATGAGCTGTTATTGGCTTGCACAGTTTAGTCGTCCACGCAACTACTACTTGTGAACGACGTATCGAGGTCGTAGTAGCGGACCTCGGCCAAGTAGCAGTGGGCTGCCAACGAAGCGATGCAGGTCGTCGTCGATAGACCATCATTCTCTCTGCTCGTCGCGTGCTTCGAAGCGCCCTTGTTGTCCCGTTGGAGCACTTGGGTCATTGTGTACAATATTGTCTTTTAACCTTTAATGGAACAGCTATTGGTCGCGCGACTCACTCGGGCGACGACTCGGGCGTGCGTGGGCGGTGTGTTTTGAGTTTTCCGCGTCCAATCGCGGGTTTTGAGTTGAGTTTGAGGGAATGGGGCATGCGGTTTAAAAATTCGGGTTGTATATGATATATTGTAGGGCACATTAAATATTGAATAAAAGCACGGCCGGCGCTGCGTGGCGGCCATTTTATTTCAGCGACGGAAGGAGAGACAACAGGAACCGACCATGCAGATCCAGATCAAGGTAGAGCCGATGATGCTTGGACGACGAGGAACTCATGGAGATGCATCATGCTATGTAGACGCTCACCGGCCGCAAGGTAGATGCGCTTCCTCGCCCATGTAGGCGCTGGCCATGGACCTCATGCGGGACCACTTCGTAGCAAACGTTCAACTTTGAGCCCGACAACACGGTAGAGATGCATGCAAGCCAAGGTAGATGGAGATGAACAACATGGAATGTAGATCCTGCACGTCAAGCAGGCTCTCCAGGAGAAGGAAGGTATCCAGGTCGATCAGATCCGGTACGTTGCCGGCCCCATGCCAGACGCATGCTGACTGAGGGATCGATGGCTAGGTTGATTTACAGCGGCAAGCAGCTGTACGCCCTTCAGCCCCAAGGATGATGGCGGGACGCTCATACCCTCGATTAGGGCTGATGACAAGACCCTCCAGGACTACAACGTTGCGGCCGGCGGTACCATCCACATGGTGTTGCAGCTTCGTGGCGGCTGCTAAGTCTGCTGCCATCGAGCCGCCGATGGACGACGACGACACAGATTAGCCAGCAAGCGCCATGTCATTTCGTTCTTAACACGTGATTGCCTCGTTACTACATAGTACGGTCGGAACGTTGGCTGTCATTGCGTCTGCTGCGCTGCCTTTTCGAGCTGCGCCTTGATCAACGGGTCGAGCTCGCCCTTTTGCGCGAGGATCTGAAGCAGCTTGATCACGAACGGGATGTAGTTGTGCTTGCGGCGCGCGTTCTCGTGCTTCCAGTTGGCGCGCTTCTGCTCCTCGCCCACGATGCACTGCTGCCACGACTGCAGCTGCGCCGCCACATGGGGCGTCTGGTCTTGCTCGAGAAGCTCCGCAATGTGGTGCTGGGCGACTTGCAGGCGGTTGCGGACAAGCGCGAGGAGGTTGAAGCGAATCTCGGACGACGCGTACTTTTCGATGCGGCGCTGGATCACGGGCGTCGCGACATCGAGCCACGAGAGACCGGGAAGACCGCCCTACGACCATGCGCTCAGTCGTGACGGGTCATGCAGTCAGCGTACCGTCGCGATCGGCCCCAAGCTCACGGGCCCCGGCGCGAGGCCATCGAGCTCATACACTTGGCCTTGGAACGGGACGTACGCGACAAAGTGGTAGACCTCGTCCGAGTCCTTGGCCGACGGCTTCTCGTCGTCCATGACAAACGGCTCGGCGCGTGCAAACGAGTTGTGCACCGTGCGGATCGTGTCGCTGTTGGAGATGGCCAAGCCCTTGAGGTCCGACGGAAAGTCGCTCGTAAAGCCTTTAAACTCCTTGAGCGTATCGCCCATGTCCACGTTGGACGACGCTTCGAGGTTGAGCAAGATGGAGAGAATCGCTTGCGTCGCGCACGCGTTGCTAATGACCTGCTTGGCAAAGAAGAGGTCGGGATGCACGTGGCCGACCGATGGCGCCGACTCGGCGCGGTGGTTGGGCTCCCACTTGAAGAGAAAAATGAGGCCAAAGACCGGCGCGAGCTGCTGGAACTCGCTCTGGTCGAGCGAGTAGAGCTCCTCGACCTGGACACCCTTGACGCCAATGTCTTCGATGAGCGAGGTAAAGACGCCTAGGACGCAGCACCATGAGCGCTTCGTCGTGACCATGATGCTCGTCGGCGCGGCCACCACAGCCACCGCCGAGGCCATGAGACGCGTCTACCTGGGTCCGACTCGATCGTGCACCAACTCATGCTGCTGGC
>NW_008246142.1:94921-97604 GCF_000281045.1 Saprolegnia diclina VS20
CGCGGTCGGCGGCAAAGCTACGCAGTGTGTCAAGGTCCTCGAGACGCCAGCGACTGAGGCGGGGACCATCATTAGCTCATCCTCTATTACCCGAGTCTAGTGGGACTACCTGCCCACTGCTCTTACTGCTAGCACCTCATTCTTTGCGACAGTGTCGCGGTCGTTTGCTTGTCGAACATCAAATATCGCACGGGACCACTGCATCAAAGGTGCGTTTTGGCAGGCGTAAAAAGTACAAGTGAAACCGATGCAGGCGCCGGCCCCGGTTCAGATCATCCAGAACATCGTGCCGCACCTCGGCACGCAGGCGACGTCGCTCGAGAAGGTGCTGCGAACGCTCTGCGCCAAGATCGAGACGCTCGAGTCGTACATCAACGCCATGTCGAATGGCGTCACGGAGATGGACCAGCGCCTCCGCACGATCGCCCACAACATTGAAGGCTCGACAGAAGACACCTTTGACGCAGGCAGCGTCATCCACTTCCCGCTCGAACGCAAGCTCAGCGAACGCGCGTCTTCGAACGTCGTCGACAACATTTTCAAAAAGTTTGGCGCCGGTACCAAGGTGCGGCACCATCGACATCGCCACCACGCCAAGTTTGTCGTCGATGACGCGGTGATCCCAGACATGAGCGGGTCACGCAAGTCAGCGCCCGCGGTGGAGCCGCCACGTACGATTCTCGAAGAGGCTCGACGCAGAACGTCGTCATCGAGCGTCGATGCGGCTGCACTCAATACGGAACCCCCGGCCGCTGCGCCTGAAATCGCAACACCAGCAGCGGTTGTGTCACAGACGGCTTTAGAAGGGACGCCTCAAGTGCCATCAAATGCCCCCCCTGAAGTAGCCTCCAATGCCCCCGCTCAAGTGCCGTCGGAGCCCCACCCTCAAGCAGCCCCGAAAGACACGCCACAAGTCACGCCGCAAAACCCCTCGGACATGGTGTCTCAAGTGGTGGCGCCGACAGACGCGCCAGTAGTCGACGCTACGTTGGGACCCAGCCTCGTCGAAGGTGACGACACCCAAGCAGCGGTGGTTGCAACGGATGCTGTCAACGCTCAGTTGACCGAGGAGATGCCCGTGGATGATCGCACAGCGCCGTCTGCTCTCGAAGACAATGCACCCGCGGCGCCAACGACTGCGCCTCTCACTAATCCACCGCCCCCCGCACTGGACGAAGCTGCCATGGCGACCGACCCTTCGAGCGTTCTGGAGAGCGATGTTCCGCGACTCGAGAGCGCCGTTGCGGCACCTCACCCACGGGTGGATCCCAGCGAAGTAGAGTCCCCGCTGTCGGTCGCATTTCCACTGCAGCGGTCGCAGACGGTGCCCCCCATGCACATGGATGCGCAGTTGACGGTGGGCCTTGTGCTTGTGCGCACTCACTCGGCACCCAAGGTGGCGCATATCAAAGCAGCACCCGTTCTCAGTGTCAAATTCAATACGACCCCGCAGACGACACCGTCGCCAGCACCGGTGCCGGCCACTGTCACGTCACCAAAAGGGGGTAGCACCACCACCGGGGGTCTCCCCCGGGTGCGGTCCAAGCAAGGATCGATGCGACGCCTCCCATCGTCCAAGCGCAACACGGTTGAGGTCGCGCCACGCAACGATCCGCCCCTCCAACCGATCGACCCCAAGAGCGAAGAGAGCGGCAGCGATAGCTACAGCGACGATGACGTTGATGTCGTCTACAATGCAACGCCACCGTCGACAACTGACGCCTTGTCGCGCGAGGAGATTGCACGTCGCAAGGCGCTCGGTCAGGCCGCGTGGGAGAAGCTGCGCAAGAAGCAATTCCTTCTGACGAAAGTCAAGGGGGTAGGGTCTCTCATGGTTGCCCACCGCTTATGAAGTTTGGGCAATAGAACATTCTGACGACCAAGAAGAAGGACGTCTTTACGGTCGCGCGACGGCTTGAGATGCTCGAGAAACACTCCAAGGTACTAGTCGATCTCGGTCGCCACGCTAATATAAGTGGAACAAACTAGGAACTCTTTGCAGGTTCCAAGCAGGTGCTCGGCCCATGTTTGCTTGCATCGACACCACCGTGTCGATAGTTTACTCTCGAGTTTCAGAACACCATTGCCGATCTCACGACGCGTGTACAATATTGTCTATAGTCCACACGAGCCTTGAAACACGCAACGTAGGTGCGGTCCGAACTCGCTGCCAAAGCCGACGCCACGTCCCTTCTCTTCTTGAATCAGCTCCAGAACGACGCCGAGCGCTCGATACGCAGTCTCATGGACGATATTGCAAGTCTCAAAACGACCAAAGCCGATCTTTCGTACGCCGCAATCCCAGTTAAAGGGTTGAATCCAAAGCTATGTAGCGCGGTCGAGGCCAAAGAGAGGCGCACCAAAGACGCCATCGACAAACTCACAAAAGACCTCGAGGTACTTTTGCGCATTTTTGTATTTTGACTTTGGACAAAAATGGCTGACAAAATTCTACGAAATGTGTACTATAGTCGCTCCAACGCAAGCTTGGTGTGATGAGCGTGAGCTACGGCACCGAGTTTGCGTCGCTTGAGGCGCGGCAGACTACGTGGAAGAAGGAAGTGGATGCCCAGCTGCTCGTACGTCTATCTATCTATCTATCTATCTATCTATCTATCTATCTATCTATCTATCTATCTATCTATCTATCTATCTATCTATCTATCTATCTATCTATCTATCT
>NW_008246142.1:97714-101386 GCF_000281045.1 Saprolegnia diclina VS20
AATCGGCGGTGGCTCAAGCGCAAAGCCGACGTAAAAGCACTGCACGAGTCGCGTCTATCCTACTATCCACTTGGAACAATGGATCGATCCAATCGAGTAGGTTGGAAGAAGCCATTTTGCACCACAAGGCCAAGGAAGATGGCATCTGCATCGCACGTTGCTTGTCGTGCCACAAAGAAGTGACCGAGAACCCGGCCGAGAAGAGCGACGACGAGGACGCTACCGCCGACGACCCTGGTCTTCTCAAGAAAATCAATCCGAGCGTACACGCTTCAAAAGCAAGTGGCATTTGTATCTATCCATATGTGATCGGAACTATCCGGGATAGGTCTATCGAAGTAATGTGCCGCTGCATGCGACGCTGCAGCACCTCGAGACGGCGACGACAGAGGCGCCCGCGTCCCCTGGCCCCTTTCGGTAGGTCCCTTCAAGTGACTCCTAGAACCACGTTGACAAGGAGCTCTTTTTCAGGCCACTCAACTTGGTGGCGGGCAAGAAGGTGCTCAAGGCACGACCTGGCACCGCCCCGATCCGTGCCAAAGGAAACAAAAAGCCCGATACGTGAAATCTACGAAATCGAGTGTCAAATTGTGTCTTATGATACTAGTCTATCATTACGATTCCTTGGGAAAGGCGTGACGTCGGTCCGTGTGGTGGGACCGACATCACGGGATTGCGCGTAGCAATACTTAGTAATGCTGTACAAAGGAGTACCAATATCCCATGTCGTTGCTCCAGGGTAGCCGCCACGAAAGTAACCAGGGCTGAAGATGGTCAAGAATGCTCTTCCACGAAACCATCGACGACGACCGAGATAGAGACGATGTTTCTAGTCGACCGATACACGTTTCGTCAAGTTGTACATGGAACCGTAGGAGACAAAATTAGCCGCATGGGCAACCGACCGCAGCCGCCGCGCCTGGCCGTCTCTGCGCGGCGCGTGATCCGCACGATGGTCTTTCTGCAGCACTTGGTTTCGGCGCTCTACTTTGTCATTCTCTCGGTGCTCTACTACAACGCGTCGAGCGTCGACGTCCTCGTGCTGCAGGGCAGCTACATGCACCTTTCGGCTGCGGTCTTTCTTTGCATTGGCATCCTCAACGTCTATGCACTGCTGCGCAACGCGTGTCGGCGGCCACGGCGCTATCAGATCCTCCAGCGCTTTAGCCCGCCATGGACGACGCTCCTCTCGGCCAACTCGTACATCATGCTGTCGCATTTTGTCGAAGTCGGCTGCGAGAGTTACTTTGCCTACCTCCTCGCCGACTCGATTGTCCAGCAACACGTGTCGTGTCTCTACGCCATGGTGCTGAGCGCCAACTGTCTCTTCACGCCCTACGTCGTCTTCGTCTCGGACGTGCGGCTCAAGACGCTCCTCGTCGACGTGATCGACTGCTTCCTTGGCTTCCTCCTCGGCACGTGCTTTCCGCTGGTGTATTTTCTGCTGCCGCTTCTGATGTACAGCTTCTTCGGCAATGGGTTTCAAGACAACGACTTTGACTGGCACGTGCGCTTCATTCCACCGGCGCGGCTTCTCATTACGTCGTCGCTCTTGCACCTGTTTGTGTTGGCGATGCCCAGCGTCGTTACGTGGTGCACGCTTCGCCGTGTCACCCGCGTCGTCAACTCGACGTGGCGGCTACGACATCGAACGTCGGTGGCGCCAACACGCCTCTTTGTGTCGCCGACGCTCGTGCAGTCGTTCTCGACGATCAACGCGGTCGTCGAGCGGCCGCGGACACTGCGCAACTTGGTTGTTGTCTACAGTGTCTGGGGCCTTCTTGTCGCAGGAACGTCGATCTACGCGACCTTTTTACGACCGCAGAGCTGCCCGACCGGGTGCGTGTATGCCGCCGCACCGTGGTTTGGTGGAGCGTGTCATTGCCTCTACTTCAAGCTCAACTGCGTCGCGCAAAAGATCGACAACAGTACGCAAGTCGACAGGTACCTGAACGGGCTGGGCGCGCGCGTCCTGTATTTGCATGTGCAGCAGTGCGCCATCCCGATGGGCCTCAATGAAGCCACGTTGCAGCAGTTTCCCAGCCTCTATGCCCTTCGTCTCGAGATGACGCAGCTGCGGGCGTGGGACATACCGAGCAGTGCGCTTCCGGCGACGCTCATGCGGTTTGAAGTGCGATACAGTGCGCTCGCGACAGTGCCGCAAATTTTACTCGAGCCCGCGGCCAGCCTCAAGTGGGTCTACCTCATTGGCTCAAAGCTACACGACGTACCAGACGACGTGGTGTGGCGAGATCTGATATCGATCTGGCTCAGCGAAGGCAGCTTTACACGCGTACCGCCGCCCCTTCTGCGCTTGGACGCGATGCGGGTTTTGGCCATGGACCGCAACCAGATCACGTCACTACCTGACGATATGGCGGCGAGTCTCCCGGGTCTCTTGTGGCTCTACATGGAGAGCAATGCGCTAGTGAAGTTTCCCGCGTCGCTCGTGACATCGACGCGTCACTTGTACTTTGGCGGCAACCCGATCGCAGACATTCCAAGCAACAGCTCGAGCTCCCACCTCAACATGGCCGGCTCGACATACTGCGACGCGCAAGGTCTGCGTGGCGTCGGCTGTCTTCCGCTCTGCGCCCCCGGTTGCTCGGACTTGCTTCTTCAAAATTACCTCTGTGATCTCCCATGCAACGTTTCGGCATGTGCGTATGACACCGGTGACTGCCTCATGCCGTAGCAAAAGGCCTCAATGCCGTAGTCGAGACAACGACAAAGGAAGATTCATCTGCTTCGTTTGCTGGTGTCAGCTTCGCTCGATCTGGGCTTTATCAATCAATGGCTGAGAACACCGGCGTGCTGTACTGTAGCACCCGTGTACCTGTAGTTTGTGTCTCTTTGGCTGCAGACATTTGGACAAGGAATATGACTTTGGCATTGTTAGTCCGTCCTTACGCCAACCACAGTAGATCCCAAATTGGCGCATTTGGCCGACGAGGTAATTCTGTCGACGATGCTAGAATGCGAGACGTGCCGCCCCATCGGGCATCGGACTACTAGTATGAAGCGCTTTGACTCTGTAGTCCAGCCTGTCGAGGTTCGAGCCCCTGCAATCTACGCCAATCTACGTAGAAGTCGATCGGTGGTGCGCTATTATAGACCTTAACGCTTAACCGATGCTATTAAAGTCGTATCCTGATCGTATCGGGTGTCATTCGAAACGTCAACGCAAGTTATTTTTGCTCATGTCGGCCGTGAGTCCTAACGTTAGCGATGACCGAGGCTGGCTCGAGACCGACGTGGTTTGGGTCACCGGCGTTGATGTCGCGCTGCGAGGACTCGTGCTGCTTCAGCATTTTGTCACGAGTGTCTACTTTGCTGCTCTCGCACTCCTGCACTACATTGCGGCGCCAACCGAAACCGTGCTACTTGGCGGCGCCTACATGAAGCTCTCCGCATACGTCTTTGGACTCGTCGCGCTCTTGCACGCTAGCTCGCTCGCCTGCAGCTGCGTGATTCCCGTCTCGTTGCGCTGCTACGCGCCAACAACCCGCGTCGTCACTTTGGCGCCAAATAACAAGAAACGCCCCCCCATCGTGCTCTCAGCCAACGCCCGCATCGCACTCGCCCACTTGGTCGAGGTTGCGTGCGAGACGTACGTGGCCTCCACCATGGCGCACAGCATCGTCCAGCATCGCATCTCGTTGGCGTATGCGA
>NW_008246142.1:101926-106682 GCF_000281045.1 Saprolegnia diclina VS20
TGGCTGCAATCCCAGTGCGCGTGCGTCTACTTTCGGTTTCGCTGCGCGTCCCAAGGCATTCCGGCCTCGTCGCACGTCGATGACTACATTCGGGCAGAGACCCTTGGCGACAACCTGGCTTTTCTCCACATCCAAGACTGCGACGTGCCCCGGGGTTTGGAGAATAAGACGCTGGCGCAGTTTCCGAGTTTGTTTGGGCTTCGTCTCGAGCGGACGCAGCTGCAGACGTGGGATGTGCCGAGCGCCGTGTTTCCGTCGCTGAAGCGCATTGACATTCTGTACAGTGCTCTGACAACAGTGCCAAAGTTTCTTTCCGAGTCGGGGCCAGATCTGCGATGGGTATACATTATCGGGTCCAACATCTCGTCGCTCCCGGATGAGGTGGCTGTGACGTGGCAGTCGCTGTTTACGTTGTGGCTTCACGAGTGCAACTTGACGCAGGTCCCAGCACCGGTGACGCGTTTGGAGAACCTTCAGTCCCTTGGGCTCACGTCCAATGCGATATCGACGATACCTGCGATGGCCTCAGTGACCAATCGTCAGCTCTCGTGGGTGTACCTTGAATTCAACCAGCTATCAGAGGTGCCGTGGCAACTGCTCAAGGACAACCCAGCGATCGAGCTCTACCTCAGCGGCAACCCAATTGCATCACTGACCAACGTATCCAACATTGTCGACGTCTCGGGGTCGCCGTACTGCACCTCGGAGTCGACGCCGAGAATCTGCTCGACGCTCTGCGCACCGCGCTGCTCAGCGATGCTCCAAAACAATTTTTTATGCCAACGCGAGTGCAACACATCTGCTTGTGGGTTCAATGCCGGTAGTTGCCTTTCGAAATTCTAGACAATAATGGTTCAAGTATATCATAAATAAATGTTGTGGATAACTCTCATTTCGATAGGGTGCGACAGCGTATTTCCGGGACTTTAGTACATGGCCCATACGACAAAACGTCGTGACCGTTCGGCTGCGAAGACGAAAATGCATCATTTTCAACAAAACAATATGCGCCAGTCTGGCACATATTGTATCCCAATCCTCTGGTACTGCCATAGGATTGGGATACTGTAGGGCGAATGTTGAAGGTAGGTGGCGCGACGAGACATCGGTATTACAACAGACATTTATGGCTGTGAGACAACCCGCAACGGCGCGGTGTCGTGCCGGCGTTGGAGGCGCCTGCCATTTGATTATCACTCCGACAGCCACAGCATTTGACACGACCCCCGGTACCATCGCGGCTACAACCACCAAACACTGATCAATCTCATGATATGAATCGGAATAGTGACACCAAATGACATTATATCACTGATCGTGGCAAGAGCAACGACAAAAGACCAACGCATTAGCACTTGACGGCGTTGGTTTGCGTCAAAAGACCGAGCTTGTACGGCAGCGCGTCGTAGTCGCCGCCGGCCTTGGGGTCGAGGCCCTGGTACAAGAAGCGCAGCGGCTGGCACGGGTCCACCGTCAGCGTCTGGTCCGTCTGCGTGCGCACGAGCTCGCCGTGGCTGATGCTCTTGGTCCACGCGGCGCCATTGGCAAACAGGACGTTGCTGGCGCGCGCGAACGGGTTGGCCTCCGTGTTGGCGAGCGCAGTCCAGGCGCCGCTAAGGCTCGACGCCTTCCAGGACCGAAAGTAGCGATGGCCGTCGCTGCCAATGGCCTCGACGACGAGCATGTACTGGTTGCCGATACGGTAGATGCACGAGGCCTCAAAGAGCGCAAACTTGTTGACCGTATCCTGGAGCGCGATGACGGGCTCGCCAAAGCCACGGGGAAAGTTCTTGATGCTCGTGGACGACCGATAGAGGTGGCCGTTGTCGTCCGACGAGAAGAGGTGGCAGTTGGCGGCATCGCAGATCACAAACATGTCGACCCAGTGGCCGTTGCCGATGTTTTGCTTGATGGTATTGGGCTGGCTCGCGTAAAAGTTCTGCGGCGCCGACCACCCGGATGGGTTGGCAATGTCCTTGTTGGTCGAGTACGCAGCGTTGCCGTTTTGGTACACGAGGTACCACAGATTGTGCGGCTTGAAAAAGAAAACCTCGGGCGCCGCGCGGTACCCCTTCCCGATCGGCGTCGCGTCGAGGTAATGAAACTGCGCGGACTGCGCCTTGGCCCAGTCCGAAAACGTCAGATACACGAGGTTGTACCCGGCTTTCGACGCCGTGCTCGCAAACACGTGGTACTGGCCGTTGACCTGCACGATCGTCGGGTCCTTGATCGCGTTCACGCCCTTGCCATCGGCCTTGGCCGAGATGAGCGGACCGGACGAGCTCCACTTGAAGCTCGTGGGAAGGTTGTCCTTCGACGCCGGCTTGGGCTTGGGCTTGGACGTGGGCTTGGCGGTGGGCTTGGAGGTGGGCTTGGAGGTGGGCTTGGATGAGGCGCCGTCGGCCGCCACCGTGATGCTGGCCGAACCGCTGCTGCGGTAGCCCTCGGTCGCGACGATTTGGTACGCCATCGTTGTGCCAATCTTCATGCCGAGCTTGGCCCACGCGTTAAAGTGGTTGGCGGTCGTGACACTACCGCCCGTGCGCTTGTTGCGGCGCTAGCGAGAGACAGGCGTCAGGACCATTTTGATCGATGAATAGACCGAGACGACGTACCACGGACCAAAACTGCTGGAAAGTCTTGTCGCCTTCGATGCTGGGAGCATTGTAGCGCATGGCCGTGTAGATGTCGTAGACGCTGCCGTCCGAGGTGACGGTGCCCTTGAGCTGGCCGCCGCTGCCGGGGTTGTACGTGCCGTAGTTCTCCACAATGTAGTACTCGATGAGCGGGTTGTGCGACCAGCCGTAAACCGTGAGGTAGCTGTTGCCACGGGGCGTGTACGTCCCCGAATACGAGATGGTGCGGTGCGTCCCGACCTCCCAGCCCTTGCCCGCGACAAAGTTGCCGCCGCCGTTGCTGGCGCTCGACCACTTGACTGCGTACCCGCCGGCCGCCAGATTGGTGTACGTCACGTCCGAGACGCCGTCCGACCACATTGAGTAGTAAAAGCTGTTGTTCATGCCTGCCGAGTTGGGAGTGCTTGTAGCGGCGACAGCCGCAAGGATCAGTGCTAGAAAGCCGAGGATGTTGTTGACCATTGATCGCTTGGAGCAGAGATGGACAAATGAAAAGTGAGTCGAAAGGCGCCAAGTCCAAAGCCATGGAGCGTGCACGAACCGGGTGCTCGCGCCGAAGTTGCCGCCAGAGCAGGCGTCGTCGTCGGGCACGACCTCTGAATCTGCGCACCAAGATAGAAACACGCCCAAGATAGTGTTGCACACTGACCGCACGTATCAGATGAATGGCTTTTGTGAGTTAGTGGAATCGGTGAGTCATTCCTCTCGCCAAGCATGCGGTTGTCTGGCGTTGCAGCGCACGGAGCGCATGTTCGTCCACTTGAGAAGCTAAGAGAACCTGAGGTGCAAAACTCTGCTATTTGCATCGCGATTATGTACTTGAATGGTCAAATCAGAGGCTCTGGCGCTATAGCGTGATCTTGAAAACACTCCTAAGCAGTACTGCGCTTCGGACCGAGCCGATGGTTGACAAGGCAACTGATTTTAAGGACACTCGGTGTCACACATTTCGCAACTAGAAATCTACTCACGCGGGGCCGAAAGAACGTTTGGCGCTGTGATGAGTAGACTGCGCGGCATTGCGTCTCGGCGAGATGCAGCCTTGTAGGTGCCAGTTGCTCTGAGACCGAGCACATTGGATCATCCCCTGCAACAACGAGGTGTATCTCATCTGGTTTTGTCCTCTTAATAGCCACACGTATCTCTGTGTAACAACGTACGCTGGTCTACAGTACAGGGTTAGGATTGGTATCGGGTTTGACGTGATGGCTGAGCGCAGCTAATCATAGCTCGTGCTGATTGGTTCGATGCGCTCTGAGACATGCCGCGGGGTCGCGCATAACTGTGTGGATGACAGCCGTCGCCAGTTCCTGCTCTTGCACTTCTGTGTAGTCGCTGCTGCAGTCGGTTTTTAGTGAAGTCGAGAGTGCTCGACTGGAAATGGGTGGCAAACTCTCTTCATTGCGGAGACTCGGCACAGAAACGCGGCTGTCGGAAACGGAAGCGCGATGCCGGTGCAACCGCTCGTGTTGTGCGAGGTGCGTAAGACGTAAAGGAAGAGAGAGACCTTACGTCGAGGCAGTGATGCAAGTGTCATTGAGCAACTCATGCCGCCTGGATGGTGATCGCCCAATGACGTGGGAGGGCCGAGCGAAGAATGCGACTAGGTCATCGCGTCAGGAATTGAAAAAGATGCGGACGCAGAGCACGGACCAGAGGTATAGCAACAAAGTTCGTTGAAGCGTCGAGATTCGGTAGCCGGCAAACGTCGTCGGTGGTTCTCAAGGGCCTACCCTCAACGAGATGCAACAACGCGAGGACTGCTGGGAGCACCGGTCGCCTGGGCGAGAACGCGACCAGCTCGGTCAGCTGAAAGCGGATGGCCCTCTTGTTCACGCTCGTGTCAACGTACCCGCTGACGAGGCTGCTTGTGACGGTCGGTGGCTCATTGGACAACAATAATAAGCTCGACTGCGGCTGATCGAGGAGTCATTGTCGTGGTGGCAGCTACACAAGCTTTTGGAGAAAGGCCATGGCAAGGTCGAGCACCACTGAGGCACGTATGACGTTGACATCTCCACTGATGGAAGGGAATCCAACACGAGCATGGACCTGCGACGACCTTGACTCGACTCGCAACACGAATAAGATGAGCCTGAGACGTGTTGATTTAGAGTCCT
>NW_008246142.1:108049-115029 GCF_000281045.1 Saprolegnia diclina VS20
GAAGACGAGCCAGGGGGTGGCGACGCAGTTGATACCGAGAATGATCGCATACGCCAACGAGATGCGATGCTGGACGATGCTGTGCGCCATGGTGGAGGCCACGTACGTCTCGCACGCAACCTCGACCAAGTGGGCGAGTGCGATGCGGGCGTTGGCCGAGACGGGAAGTGACGGCACCTTGCGCACCAGCGTGTATATCCAGTGTCGCCGTGAAGACGTGATGCACGGCGATAAAATCGGACTCCAATGCAGGAGCGCGATGGCGCCAAAGACGTACGCAGACAACTTCATGTACGCGCCGCCGAGAATGACGACGGCTGCGGGCGTGGCCGTGTAGTGCAGCGCTGCGAGGGCCACGAAGTACGTGCCCGTGAGCAAGTGCTGGACGAACACGAGGAAGCATAGGGCGCCGTCGACGTACGGGTCCCAGTCGTCTTCGTCGATGGATGCTCGCCAGCCCACGTCGTTCGCATCCGGGCTCACTGCGGACATTGTCAGGTGCAGAATGGCAGAACCGAAATAGGTCCGCACTCAGCGTTTCATGATCGAGAAAGGCGCTTGTTCATGCATGGGTCCGCCACGTCATTCTTGTGTGATGCGGGCGATTGCTGTGTTGCTTTCTCTTCTGGGTTGGTGCTCACTGAGCACGTCGACAGCAAGTTGGCAACCTTGAACTCCCTACATGTGCATACTCGTAGCGACGCCACCATGGAACTGATGTCATTGCTCGGGTTAGGGGATGACTCCCTCGACGACTTGGTCGGTGAGAGTTATTTGGGCAGAGAGATGACAAACCTGGGTAGACACTTAACAAAATGGCAGGCGCCACCACGACCTCCTTGTCCCAATGCTGACCAAGGTTTACGTCCCCACTCGGGTACTGGGTGCTGAGAGGCTGCAGTACACATAGCTGAAACGCAAGTAGAGGTGTAGCACCGATCTCGACGTGAGCGAAATAACGGGCTCATCGACGCGCATGAGTCCTGTAGAGACAAAAGCTATGGTCATTGCGGGCGTCGCCAACGACGACCAAGACAGTGCTACCGTAGATTGACGTCTCTGTAATCGCCTGTATGGACGGCATCGCTACAAGCTCTGCCGCTCTACTCCTACTCGGCGGTTTTGCTGCATTGCAACTAGGCTGCGTCGACCCACGCCTTGATGAGCGTGCTGTCATAGGAGGTTGTGAGAATCTTGGTCGACGACGCGAACGCGACGCCCGTCATGAGATCGTCGCCGGCGCGGTGCGAGTGCTCGAGTTCGAAGCGGAGACCCGTGGCACCGGCGTCGTCCTTGAGCTTCCACACGTGCAGATAGCCGTCTTCGCCGACCGTCGCGACGCGGTCGTTGTGCACGTCGAGCGCCGAGAGATGGCGCGAGTGCGCGCCGACGTCCGCCGAGATGACGCCATCGTGCATATCGACGAGCCGTAATTTCCCAGTTGTATCGCCCGTGAGCACCCAGCGCGTCTGGAAGCATCGGAGGCTCGTGGTCGGAAACGACGTGCCTTGGATCACTTGCTTCTTCTCGAGCCCCGAGGGCTCAACCCCCCAGACGATGAGCGTGCCGTCGTCGTCGCTGCTGACAGCCAGTGGCTCCTTTGCACTGCCGTTGGTTGCTACCGCCTGCACGGCCGCTTCATACAAACGTGAGGCAGTGAAGTACAGAGCTCAAGAGGTACCGTTGTGGCCCTTAACGGTCGACTGGAGGTGGAATTCCGAGTGGTCACGACCCTTGGCCTCGCCCGCCGCAGTTTGCGACAGCATGTAGAGCTTGCCGAGCGACGAGCCTACGCAGACGTGACGTTCTAATGCTGCAAGGGACGCAAAACGTACCCACGAGGATCGACTTGGTCGTGGTCTCGGCGCAGATCCCGCGGCAAAAGTGGTATTCGCCCTCTATATCTCGCGTGTGCATCCTGACGGACAGTGCAAGATGACGGTACCGCTGCCACTGGGCGGCTCCTTGGTAAGCGCCAGCGAAAAGTACAAGTGTTCGCCGAGAAGATCCCAGATCTAGTGGAGTTGCGCGCTCGACGGACGCGTTGACATTCGTCACGTCGGTACCTGGCAGCCCGACTCGTTGGCGATCACGAGAAGCTGCTCGCGCTCAAACGCGCACACGAGCGCTTGGTAAACGACAGTCTTCTCGACGAGCGAGACCTTGTTGGGCTTGGCGTTGGTCGTGGTGTTGAAGACAACCACGTCCTCCATGGAGGCAAAGGCCTACGCGGAGGCGGATTCGAACCGGCATGGCCGCTGCAGGTAGCGCTCCTACCACATAATCACCGGCGCGCGAGAGGTTGCCGGGCAGGAGCGACGGCGACACGTCCATCTCGACGGCTTCCGCGGTCGTCACCCACATCGTTTCGCAAAACCAATTTGATATCTTTCCGGTTGTGCAATTCACGCGCAACCGGATACGGATACGAAGCGTCAGCCTCAAGCGCTGCCAAAAAGTGTTTGGCCGCGGACGTGGAGCTCTGGCGTCCTGTCTGTTGAAGCTCAATCGCGGAGCTCAGTCGTGGCAATGATATGTGCGTGAATTCTAGTCAATCCAAGCGCCGTCTTACGTACTTTAAGGCGGCTACTGGTCGAAATACATCGTAATCCATGGTTTTTCATCAAAAGCTTCGACTGATTGGTTAAAAGGCATCACAAAGAACTCAAGCCGCATCACTGCACTTAAAAGCCAGGCTCCGCGCGTGTCACCGTGCTGCAGACCTTTCAATATATTTCTCCTCTTTCTTTGCATATCATGTACGTAAACTTCAAGACACGAAAATCGAGCCAAAAAGCTGGACGTGCATGAGATTCTTAGTGTCCCACGTAGGCCCTTCTCATTGCGATATCGGTCATTGCTTTCACTTAGCAAGCACTTCGATGCACTGCAGCTGGTACCAGCAAAACAAGTCATTTCCATACAGTCCATGTTGGCCGTATATACTCCTCGGTGGGGCTGCTACAAAGGCGCAAAGCGTATCGAGTTAGAACGCGACAACGTCGATCCATTGGTTGGTGCTGGCGTTGTGGCACTCCCACACCTGCGCCACATGACTCGGGTTAGTCGGATCGACGTCCAAGCACAAGTTGTTGTGCGTCGCGTGCTTGATCTTGTGGTTGGCCGCATCGATGATCCACTTTTGGTTGTCGTTGGTAGCGTCGCAGGCATACGTGTGAAGACCAAACTTGTCGCCGTCACGGAAGGCGTCGAGGCACTGGCCGTTGCTGGCCGCCTGGAGCGTCTTGGCGTTGGAGTCGTACGTAAAGAGCTCGTTGGCCGAGTCCGAGACCCAGTTGGCGTAAACGCCCGAGTAAAACTCGGAGATGGCCTTCTTGTCCTTGGTGACGAGCTTGACGTAGCTCTTGGCAGCCGGCGCTTCCTCGCACTTGGTGAACCACTGGCTGATACCACCGGTACAGTCGGCGACAAAAGGCGACGCACCCGGCGTGAGGTGGGCCGACTCGAGGCAGAGGTTGCGCACCGTCAAGTGGCGAAGGCTGTGCGAGTTGGGTTCAAAGCCCCACTTCTGCGCCGACCCGCCCGTGCACGCGTAGAGGCGCACCTGGTTCTTGCCCTGGACGTCCTGGTAGACGTCGAGGCACGTCGCGTTGTTGCTCTGCGACTGGATCGACTGGTCGTCAAAGTTGTACCAGAACTTTTCGTTGAAATTCTTCTTCTCCGTGTCGACAAAGAGCTGGCCGTTCCACTCGGAGAGAACGCTGTGCTTGTAGTTGCAAAGCGAGATGGTCGCCGCAGGCTTGAGAGGCGCCGACGTCGGAGCCGGCGGCGGCACCGGGAGCTTGCCATCCTTGATGATCTTGGCAACGTTGACGCGACCGTAACCATATCGGTTGTTGGGCCACGCCTTATCCGAGACGCCGCCACAGTTGGGTGCGCCAGGAAGCGTGCGGTTGCGCGAGAGGAGCCACTTTTCCGGCTCGGCTTGCAAGATGGACTGCTCGGTCGTCGTCGTGAGGTAGTGGTAGATCTCGTCGTACGTCAAGTCCTTCTGCACCGACTTGAGCAGAGCGACGACACCGGCAACATGGGGGGCTGCCATCGAGGTACCCGCCTCGTACTCGTACAACGTGTCGCTCGTGTTGAGGGCCGAGTACGTAAAGAAGCCGGGTGCTGAAACGTCGGGCTTGACGATCGTGTGCACCTGATTCAAACGGTCGACGTACTGCGCCGGGCCCTTGGACGAAAAGTACGCAAGCTGCGTCGGGTCGTCCGTGCGCGAGCCAATCGCGCCGACCGAAATAACGTTGGGGTAGTTGGCCGGGTTGCCGGCCGTCGCGCAGGCAGGGCCTTCGTTACCGTTGGCAAAGATGGGTGTGATACCGGCCTTGTGCCACGCGTCGACGATGTCTTGATACCACGGGTCGGTGCTAGAGTCACTGCCCCACGAGTTGTTGACGACGTTGGCGCCCTTCTTGCAGTCGGGGCGCGACCCGTCCGTTTCGGTCGGGCACATCATGAACTCGGCGCACTCAATCAAGGCCGCGTTCGTACCACCGCCAACATACAAGCCACGGCACGAGATGAACTGGGCACCAGGGGCAACACCGATACCATAGTCACCGACCATGGTGCCGATCGTGTGGGTGCCGTGGCCATCGATGTCTTCGGGCACCGCCGTTTGAAGGTACGGGTCGTACCAGCCCTTGGCCTGGCGCCACTTGGACTGGATGGCCTCGTGCGTGTGGCGAACACCCGTGTCGATCGAGCCAACGACGACGCCTTCGCCCTTGGTCGTCTTCCAGACGTCAGTAGCGCCAATCGTCTTGACACCCCACTGAATGCCCGTCGGACGAGAGTTGTCAATAGGCGAGTTGTCCAGCGTACTGTCCTTCTTGAGGACCGGGCTGAGCTTGATCGTCTTGACCACGTCGACTTTGAGAACGTTGTCGAGCGTGGCGATCTTGTCGGCAAGCGCACGGTCAACCTTCTCGACCGTGGCCGCGTTTGTGATCCAGAACGCCTTGACCTTGCGGTCACCGACAATCTCGGACAGCGTCTGCTTGCGGTCGTTAGCCACGGTGGTTGCCTCGTCAAAAAGAGCCTGGCGACGCTCCACAGCCGTCACCGTCGCGGTTTCCGTCTCGGCCGCCGGCGACGACTTGAACGTGATAAAGGCAGTGAACGTCGCATCTTGCTCGATCGCACGCAGCGCCGAGCTGGTAATCTTGGCGTATACTGGCGCGAGCACGGACGCAAGAGCAAAAATCTTCATCGTCAACGTGCGTTGGACCGAGTCAATTGCCGAATGAGAGTGGTGGCGTGAATTCTGACTCGCCGTTGGCGTGATTGGTGCAACATATGTGTTGCTGCAGATGTTGACATTGAGACATGTACCGATCTGAGTTTGCATCGCGTGCGGTCACGTGGGTACTAGTAGGAATGAACACACACCTAGTAGTAGCAGTAGTAGTGTAGTGGGTACTAGTACTTCGATACGTCGATGGCTAGCATTGTGAGCGGTTTTCTGGCGTGGGGCCCGTCTACACATCGATTGCGTTGACTTGGATGACGGCGGCACGGCAGTTCATTTCTAAATAATTTTCTCCGCATCTTCCTAATGGGGTGAAATGCAATAACGATTTATTATACCAACCATAACGGCAACTTCCACTGCAATGGTATTGTACACAAATGAGTTCACTTTCGCCACAGAGTCCCCGCTTGTCATGAATAAAAACGCACGTGTCATGCATCGGACTTTGCTCTGCGCACAACCACTTTGACAGTCACTAGGACTATGGCGATTTAAGGCCTCTTGTAACCAATTCTTGCAACCGTGTTTTCCTATGTCATATGATCCTCGAAAGTGATGCGTTGCATCTGATTTTGGTGATTGGGCGTCAAGAACGCACCCTGGATATCTGAGAATGGATACACATGTCCCGCCAGGATCTGATTTTCTAATGCGAACTAGTACCATTCCAGACAAGGGCATGATCAGGCGCTTTTGAGCAGGGCCAAAAAAAGTCTGCTCACCGCAGCGCAGCGACGGTCGAGCGCTGACTTTTGTGTGGATCACCGCGCGGCCATCGCAAATAGATAACGCTTCGCATGCACGTCCAATTCTTTTGAAGGTTCTACCAGCTCACCCCGCAAGGGATATACATGTTTTCCCAAGGCCGATGCACCGGTAATACCGCTAAACTTGTGTCTCGAATCAAAGCCTCATGGGCGTACCGGTATCCATGACCGGTATCCGTGTCGTTTGCATTTTGTGACCGTTTCCTTGGCGCCCGAGGTCTGATTTTCGAGTTGGATTCACAGCCTGTCTTTTCACATGTTTTGGCCACGTCTCAACCCCAAAAGTCGCAAAGATCTGGATAGCATGCATGTACCCGGTATCAGACACTCCTGGGCTACCGGCCTCCGTTTGTTCATTTTCAAATTTGCCACCTTTGGCTCCAAGCGTGTCAAATCCTATGAAGGCCTTCCTCATCCTCTCGACGATGGCGGCGGCGGCGTCGGCCAAGGTCGCCAGCTCCGTGCTCCGCGCCCTTGAAATCGACGGCAACGCCGATGTTTTTGTCCGGTTCGCGGACGCCTCGTCGGCGCTTGAAGCCGCGACGCTCGAGTCCAACAAGCCGCTCGAGCGCCAAGAAGTCTTTGAAATTCTCTCGGACGCCACGGCGACGGGCCAAAAGAGCATCGAAGCGGCCACCGCCGGGTTCGAAGTGACGCCGACGTGGATCGTCTCGGGCGCGTTCATCAAGGCCGCCGACAAGGCGCTCATCGAGAAGCTGACGCGCAACCAAGTCATCAAGTCGGTCGAGCAAGTTCCCGACATGCAGCTCGACCCGGTGCTCTCCAAGCCCACGACCGAGGCTGTCGCTGCCGCCGCTGCGTCGCCCAACCAGTGGGGTATCGACGCGATCGGCGCCTCGGATGTCTGGAAGTACGCCAACGGCTCGGGTATTGTCATTGGCTCGATCGACACGGGCGCCCGCCATACGCATCTG
>NW_008246142.1:115234-116861 GCF_000281045.1 Saprolegnia diclina VS20
ACGCATCCCGACTGCTCCAAGGGCGCGGACGTCATCAACAACTCGTGGGGCGGCAAGACCTTCCACCCAGTGTATGAAGAAGCCATTGCGTCGATCCGCAAGGCCGGCATCACGCCCATCTTTGCCAACGGCAACGAAGGCCCGGCTTGCGGGACGACGGGTAGCCCCGGGACGTACCCGAATGTTATCTCGGTCGGCGCCATTGGCTCGTACACGAACGAGCCCAACAAGCTCGCGTTCTTCTCGTCCAAGGGCCCTGGCAAGTACATTGACGCGCACAACGTGCCGCAGACGATCGTCAAGCCGACAGTCTCGGCCCCCGGCTTCTTTACGCTCTCAGCCTACAACAACAGCGACACGGGACTCGCGTACCTTGCGGGTACGTCGATGGCGGCGCCGCACGTTGCGGGTGTCGTCGCGCTCCTCAAGTCGATCAAGCGTGACCTGACGTACGACGAGATTTACGCCTATTTGACGCAGACCGCCGACCGAACGCTCGAGGGCGAGCCCAAGGAGTGGCTCGTGCCCAACAAGACGTCCAACGGCACGGATGTGTACCCCGGTGCCTTCAACTGCGGCGGCGTCGACGACACCACGTGGCCCAACAACCGGTACGGCTACGGCCGCGTCAATGTCGCCAAGATCCTTGCCGGGGGCAAGTTTGCATCGGTTGCGACACCGACGCCGGTGCCCCGAACGACGCCGCCGGCGCCACTCGAAACGAACTTTTGCACGTACAAGAAGACGGCCCTCTCCGAGTGGAACCACGGCCTGTACATCGACACGATCAAGAACAACAAGAACGAAGGCTTCACGATTGACCGCGTCGGCAACCTCATTGCAGCGTACGCGCCGCCCAAGGAAGACTCGTTTTGCCTGGCGCTCACCAAGGACACAACCAACACCAACACGGCGACGCTCACCAAGTGCAAGGGTGACGAGACGCAGATTTGGAAGTTTGACGCTGCCGCCAAGCGCATCGTTCACCCCGCGTCGGGCTTTTGCTTGACTTTCAACGCCGCCAAGCTCGGTGCCGGCCCCAGCGTCGCCCCGTGCTCGCCCAGCGCTGTGAGCCAGTACTTCGACGCGTGCGACAACGTCAAGGCGAAGAGCTACGTCAAGCTCATCACCAAGAGCAACAAGGTCATCTCGGAATTCTATTCGGGCGTTTACGCCGACTGGGTCTCGGACTCGGCCAACGAGCTCTTTACGTACGACTCCAACGCCAAGACGCTCCAGGCGGCCAGCAACGGCCAGTGCCTCGATGCCTTCCGTGACGGCGACAAGTTTGGTCTTCACACGTACGCCTGCGACGCTACCAACGACAACCAAAAGTGGATCATCGATGCGGCCAACCACAAGATCAAGCACGCGACGCACAACAACTTGTGCTTGGACGTCGACCCGACTAACCCGAGTCACGTGGCGCAGGTGTGGGAGTGCCACAACGCCAACACCAACCAATGGATCGACGCTGTAGCGTACTAAATCTGTGAAGTGCATTTTGAACACAGCATTCATGAAGTAAATCATCGAGACGAAAGCTATTGTAGTGTTTTCTTGGATAAGAAATTTGGTCGAGTTGTTCGTGGCGGTTTCTTGTTGGTATAGCTCGCAATCTAGTTTA
>NW_008246142.1:117149-146656 GCF_000281045.1 Saprolegnia diclina VS20
AGTCAGCACAAAACTGCTCGTCGTTCATCGAAAGGGACGATGACGTGGGCAGTCGCATGATATTCCACCTGGTCTCGCACTCAATTATCGACCAATATATTAGTTAATGGCTTGTATACATCTAGTCAGGTCATCGGGAAGAAGCGTTGCCGATAGGTTTCTCGACATGTCGTGATTCCGCCAACAGTCTCGGTATGTGTGCTTTGTGCAAAGGAGCATTTAATGGCCGAAAAAACTGGGCCCACGCTTTTGGCCAATCATAAATTAGAGAAAGGACCGGATCCTACCTTGCAATCATTTGTTTTTTGTATGGGGTGTCGAGGAAATTAATCGCGAAACCTCCGACCTACATATTTTTGGGTGAGCGGCGAGCATGGCAGCCAAGGACGACGACTACGACTACCTCTTCAAGGTCGTCCTCATCGGCGACTCGGGCGTCGGCAAGTCCAACCTCCTCTCGCGCTTCACGCGCAACGAGTTCTCGCTCGAGTCCAAGTCGACGATCGGCGTCGAGTTTGCGACCAAGTCGATCCAAGCCGAAGGCAAGACCATCAAGGCGCAGATCTGGGATACCGCCGGGCAGGAGCGGTACCGCGCCATCACGAGTGCCTACTACCGCGGCGCAGTCGGCGCCCTCCTCGTATACGACATCACCAAGCACCCGACCTTTGAAAACGTCGAGCGGTGGCTCAAGGAACTGCGCGACCACGCCGACGCCAACACGGTTTGCGCGCCGCGACCAAGCTGGCTGCGAATGCTGATGCGTGCTAGGTGATTATGCTTGTCGGCAACAAGAGCGACTTGCGGCACTTGCGCGCGGTGCAGACGGACGAGGCCATGGCGTTTGCCGAGAAGCACAACCTGGCGTTCCTCGAGACGTCGGCGCTCGACGCGACCGGCGTCGACACGGCCTTCCAGCGCATCCTCACGGAAATCTACTCGCTCATGAGCCGCAAGACGATGCAGGCCCAAGAGAACGCGGCGAGCCTTCCCGCCGGCAACAAGATTGAAATCACGGCTGAAAACTCGGGCGCGGCCAAGGCCAAGAAGAAGGGCGCGTGCTGCTAAGCGCTGTGCATACCCAACGTAGCATGATCCGATTTACATATTGCACCTCATTTGTCGAGCGTTGTGGTTGTTGCATCGCTGCAGCCGGCGCGCCGACTGTGGCATCCTCCATGCACCCAACCACGTGCTGCATATTGGGAGCAGAAACACGTATCCAACTTGGAAATACTCAGATTGGTGTTTAATGAAATGGTGAAAGGCTAGACGTCAATGGCCCGGAACGTTGGTTTATGGCCCCGCGCCGAGTCGGGGACGCCGGCGCCCGTGTAGCGCACGGCGCTCTCGCTGTACTTGACGTCGTCGTGGTCGGTGGTCGCGCTCACGTGGCTTGCGTCGTCCTCGGCGCTCGAGCGTGGCGGCCAGAGCACGAATTTGATGTACACAAACCGCTCTTCCGGGTCAATGCCATGAAGCCAGAGCCCGACGGCAGCGAGCGAGAGCAGCCCGACGAGGTACACGGCCGCAATCTCGAGCCGCAAGAGCCCACAGCTCGCCAAGCCCGCGCTCGCATACAGAGAGCAGTCGCTGTTGTACGCGGCGAGCGACGCACCGAGGCCGAGGCCAAACGCAATGAGAAAGAACGCAGCGTCCGTGAGGAGCTCGCGGCGCTTGGTCGGCGTCACGGTCAGCGCCTCGAGCATCGTGCTGTGGTTCAAATCGGTCCGCGTCGTGTCGTAGACGCTGCTGCGCAGCTGGCGGACGCGCCGCGCCGCTTGGACCTCGCGAACCGCGCGCCAGAGACCGTAGATGAGTGCGACGCAGAGCACGAGGAGGCACGCGTCCCACGTGGGACCGCCGAGCTGGATGGCGACGCCATGTCCGGCTTGACCTAGATGGATCTTGAGGAGGCGCGGTCATCCGGGATGACGTACCGCGTGGGAAGCTGGTCGCATGCGCAATGAGGCCGATGGCGGCGAAGAGCGTCTGCGTCAGTCGCAGGCCGGCGGCGGCAAAGTCGCGGGCAAAGTCGGCCATGCGGCAAAGATGTTAAATGCGTCAAACGCGTCACGTGGCGCGCGTCAAACCGTCGGCCCGTGACGTCTGTTTTTTTTGCCACGCGTTGCGTTGACTGTGTATTTGTATGGTGTGTGGCATGAAAGAATAAAAAGATGGAAGCGGCGAAACGGCCTGGATGCGCCGAACGTTCCGGCGGTTTCAAGATTTAACGCATGCGTTAAACGCGACACGGGATCGATTCGACGGTGGCGAGAGTCGAGCTGATTCATTAACGGCCAAACTGAATGGTAAAAGTTGTTTTTGCGTGGCAACTAGAGGGCGGTGTCGAGAGATTTGGATGCGTAGCTTTCGTGCTTTTGGCGACCTTGGAGTTCCGCAAAAGCTGTTGGGCGTACCGGTACCCAAGTTCTTTGGATTGTGAGTGGCCGTGGCGATGACGCCGTGTCATCGATCCCAATGTACAACCATGATGCACAACTTACGTTATACTTTTGTGTGTGCGCGCTTTATTTGCATTAACGTTAACACTACTTTTTCAGTATTGCGAGCAACTAGACAAGCATCCAGAGCTGCACCCAGCCGACCGCTCACCCAGCAAGCTCTTATTGCACGTAAAATTCGACGGACGCATTTCAACGACAACGACTCTCTGACAAGTCGAAACCACTTGACTTGACGTCCAGGAAATCGTTCAGTGGCGAAAAGCTCTGAGTACGAAGGAAGACGCACCGGTGGACAGACCCACCGGTGTGTCTTGTGGCGGTCATGACTGGCGGATCAGCCGCAAACTATGTGTGATCGGTTGCGATAACTTTTCTACAACGACTAGCGAAGCAGATCTCTGCTGGTACTGCAATCCAATTCCAGTGTAAATGAATTAGTGGGTGCACAGCAGCAAAACCTCGACCTTTGCCCTCACCAGTATTGTTGCGCAGCACTCTAGTGTAACCTCGATTGCTACTTGTATGATAAACAAATACGCTTGGCGGTACTTGGGTTCCAGCATCAGCGCATTGACCAGCGAGAGTGCAGAGCTTGGTTGCACAAGCTCTGCGTGCCCACATTGTACACGTGTGGCCCAACGGAAAACTCACTAAAACAACTTGGTGTTTGTATACCATGGATGGATCTTTCGCACGTGACAAATGCAGCTTTGGCATTTCACACACAATTTACACCTAGCCATCGCCTTGCCACAGCGTGAGCAATGAAAGGCTACTCCTTTCACAAAGAACCGGAATGCTCCTGAATCAGAAACTCTGCGCAATGTGGACGCATGACGTAGGTATCGAAGGAATTGCCCGACAAGTTCAACAAGATCTGCCGGACCATGCGTTGCAAACGATAGACGAGGACAACAGTGTCGCTACGTCAACGAGCGTCTGTCGACGGCTGAAAATACTTTGGGCTGCTTCCTGCGAGGTCCAAAGACTGGTACGACGAGAACCAAACGCCAAACAGCGTACTAGCAAGTCGGTTTCATAGTGTTAAGATTACTTCAATTTTCTGCGAGCGATTGCTTCAGCGAATCTCGTGGCGTCGACCTGACAGATGCCCTCTGATTTTGCTTTTTGCGGTCGTCAAAGCCGTGGATCTATCGAACTGCCTCGTACCGGTAACGACCTCTGGCGTGATTGAAGGCCAGTGTCGAGGAGAGGAAAAGAAGAATCAAGTGCACACATCGCAGGTTGTGGCACGAGTTCATTCATCCAATATAAAGGAATCACCGCCGCACGTCTGATATTAGAACCAGCGCCATGTCGCTCGGTTGAAACGTACAGGAGATTGTTCGATCGACCAGCTCCCAATTCGTGGTTGGTTTTATTAATAGTCGTGGCATCGAACCCTCGCGCTATCAAGAGCAAATACTACTAGTACGTACTACTGTGCTGGGTCCGGGCCACATGTTCTGATAATGCACCCGCCGTACTGCACCAGCTGGGCTCCAGTTGCAAACGTACTACACTGTAGTCGAACACTCGAATTGCATCGGCCAACTTTCGGCCAGCATGAAAACGCGCTGCAAGACACCGTGATGCAGCGACGATGCAATACGTCCATCCAACGCACTAGTCGTGGCACTGTTCTACTAACTGTTCTACTAACTGATCTACTAACTGTTATGCTACGGTTGGTTGGATGCACCCAATGTGAAACGGGTCGGGTCATTCCCTACTCGCGACGTTTCAAGCTACAGTAGGCACGAATGACCCGCTGACACGCAAAGGTTGCATTGCCCACTTCTGATTTCGCCTCATGCCTCACAGCAGCGACGTGCTGCCATCGCCGTCCGTCGTCGTCATCGACGAGCCCGTCGTCGTCGAGGTCGCCAAGCCGCATGCAGCGTACCGGCCGGACGTCGACGGCCTTCGGACGCTGGCCGTGCTGCCCGTGGTCGTCTTCCACGCATACCCGGACCTCTTTCCCGGCGGCTTTATCGGCGTCGACATCTTCTTTGTCATTTCCGGCTACCTCATCTCTGGTATCCTCTTCAAGGAGAACCAGCGCGGCTCGTTTTCGTACGCGAGCTTTTACACGCGGCGGGTGCGGCGCATCTTTCCCACTTTGATCTTAGTCTTGAGCGCAACGCTGTGGATGGGCTATCTCTACTTGATGGCGGCCAAGCTCAAGGCACTCGCGGCGACGATGCTCGCGGGCACGCTCTTCTGCGCCAACCTCCAAGTGCTCTCGCTGGAGCATTCGTACTTTGCGCTCGACATCAAGATGAACCCGCTCCTACATCTCTGGTCGCTCGGCGTCGAAGAGCAGTTTTACATATTTTGGCCGCTCCTCGCGTCGATGGTCATGCGACTGTCGTACAAGCGCGCGCTGCTTCTCCAAATGGCCGTGCTAATCGGTAGCTTCGGCTTCAACATTGGCTTCATCGGCTACCACGACACCAACAACGTCTCGTTCTACAACCCGCTGAGCCGGTTTTGGCAAATGGCCATGGGCGGTCTCCTCGCGTACGTGACAAAATTCAATCCGAACGAGGCGTACACGAGCGTCACCACGTCGCCCGGTGCAGCCAAGGCGTCGTCGTCGGCTCCGTCGCCACGTCGCAACCATCTGCTGTCCGTGTCGGGCCTTGTGTGCATCCTCGTTGGCTTTTACTGCATCAACGAAGCCCGCTTGTTTCCGGGCTTTTGGGCGCTGCTCCCAACCGTCGGTGCCACCTTGCTCATCGCCGCAGGCCCCGACGCGATCATCAACCAGCATCTCCTCAGCAACCGCGTCGCGGTCTACATTGGCAAGATCAGCTACTGTCTCTACCTCTGGCACTGGCCGCTCCTCGTGTTTGCAAAAGAGCGGTACCCGGACGACCCGCCCATGTACGCCTCGCCGCTGACGATGCTTCTCGCGAGCTTCGTACTGAGTGTGCTCACATACAAGGACGTCGAGACGCCATTGCGCCGCAAGAAGGCGTGGTATGTGACCCCGACGCTCGTGCTATGTGTCGTCGCGCTCGGAATTGCTGCCTTGTGCGTCTACACCGACCCGTCGCAGTTTTCGGCCATTGAAATCGAAGTCGCCAAGTCGCTCACAGCCGCCGACGTCGAGATGGCACCCGTCGCCACGGCGCCCGCTGACTACCCCTCGCAGGTGCAGGCCCACGCGACCGAGGCAGGCAACAGTACGTGGACGTCGGTGCACGCGTCGAACGTACCGATCGTCGCTTCCGGGGCCCCGGTCGTCATCCCCGTCAATGCGTCCGTGCAGCTTGCTACTGCGGCCCCCGTCGTCGCCACCGACGCTCCTGTCAACGCGACCGAGGTCCGCGTTGTGGCGACGGCGGCACCGATCGTCGCCACGGCTGCACCGATCGTTGCGACGGCTGCACCGGTCTTGAAGAAGCGCCCGCCGACGACGCTGGCGATGGTGCGCAAGTCGCAAGTCGACGGCGCATGGAACACGGGCGCTGGCATCACGTGTCCCGCCGACTTGCCGTATGTGGCCAAAGCGATAACGCCCAAGCCATTTCCGTTCAAGGAGTTCATTAGCTCGGCGTACCCCGAAGTGTGCCAGCTGCTCAACCCGCACCACGAAGAGAACGGCGTCCTCGTCGTCCTTGGCGACTCGCATGCAGACATGACCAAGCCTCGCATTGTACGTCTCTTTGAACAAGCTACGGCTGCGCAAAAGCCGTTCCCGACTGTCATCTTCAAGACGCGGTTTGGGCGCGCGCTGCTCTCGTGCCGTCCCGAGTTCTCGGCCAACATGGCCATGGTCAAGGCGCTCAAGCCGCAAGCCGTCCTCTTGGTAATCCACTGGATTCAGTACCTCAACCCCGCGGCCCCCGCGGGCGCGCCGCAGAGCTACCCACCCAAGTGCTGCTGGGAGAACGGCGTGCCGTGCAAGGACCAGAGCATGGCCGACGTCGACGCGCTCTTGTTGGACCTCCAAGACGAGCTCATTGCGCTAAGGGACCTCGGGATCAAGGTCTTCCTCGTCGACCAGAGCCCCGAGTACGACCGCATGAACCCGGCAACGTGGCTCCACGGCGAGACCGTCAAGCTCCCGACCGAGCCCGTGCTCAAGTCGGTGTTCCAGCACGAGCGGCAATGGCTCTTTGACCGCCTTCACCGTGTCGTCGCCAACTCGGATGCGACCTTGATCGACTACGCCGACAACTACTCGGACGGCGACAAGATCAAGTTTGTCGACGACGCCGGCGTGCCATACATTTGGATCTACAACCACTTGACGTCGACGGCCGCGCGGAACCACCTCTCGGTCGTCGATAGAGTCGTGGCGGCCGCCATGACGCGCCACGCATAGTGCTCGCCTCCAACGACGCCAACTAGAGTCCTAGTCCATTTCCTAACTCCATCTCTATCTTAAATACAATCCAACTCGACTTTTATGCGGTCGGAGACGCGGTTAACTGGACGTACAACAGCAACAAGGGTGGTACCTTGAACCAACGCTGCCGCCATCTTCGCGCCGTGCTCACCGCCTTGTAGCCGACACCGAACATGACAAGGACGCCCAAGACAACAGTAATATATCACAAGTCCGAGGGGCATGCCACGCATTGGCCTCCTACGTGGCATGCGCAGCGTAGGGCTCGGGCGGCGCACGGTACGACGTTTCGCTTGGCGACACCGGCCACCCAGCATGGAAGCGGCGCTCGTCCGGGTCCATGCGCGCGAGCCAGAGACCGACAAGTGTCCACATGGTCAGCACCGTCAAAAAGTCGAACGCAATTGCTGCCCGCAGTGGACCGCAGCGCAAGAGGGCCACGCTTCCGCAACCGGCGTTGAGATCGCTGGCCGCGGTGGACAAGCCGACGACGAGTCCCGCCAAGCTTAGAAGCACGTCGACGACCAGTGTGACTTTAGTCGTTGTTGTCAACGGCACATAGTGCACATCGTCGTCGTCGTCATCGTCCAACTCTTGACGAGGGCGGGAGGCAATGTCCTTGTAAACGACGACGATCAAGACGGCGCCTTGGAGAAGCAGCAGCACCAAGACAACGAGCAGCGCTGTCCAAACGCCACCGCCAAGTTGCGTCGAGACGCCGTCGGCGGTTGTAACTACAATACACTGTCAGACCTTTTGTCGAGTCGGTGATGAGAGTACCCGTGGGAAAGGCGCCAGCGAGCGCTGCGAGGCCGACACCCGCGCAGACTGCTTGGAGCACCCGGCCAACAACGGGCAAAAAGTGTGCGACCTCTTCCGACCAATCAAGCTCGTCGTCATCTTCGTCGTCCTCGCCGTGCTCATGCGCGTGAAGAGGTGGATTAGGTGCTTGCGGTCTCTGGCGATGCGCTCGCTTTCGGGCGATCACAAAGAGACATAGGAGCACGAGGAGCGCGAGGCCAATGAGGATGAGCCCGACTGCCATGCCAGTCGTGCCCGAGGAAGTCGCATCGCTCGTCAATGTGGTTTGGTTGCCTCTGCCAGCGTTATCGATCGGGCTGCGCGTCGTGATCGTCGTCACTGGCGGTGTCGTTGGGGACGTCGTGGTTGGCGTCGGTGTCGTTGTCGGTGCCGGCGTCGTCGTCTTGGGCGGCTTGGTTGTCGGCGCGTGCGTAAGCGCATCTTGCTTGCTTGGGTAAAAGCAAATGGAGCGCAAGGTCGATACGGTGATCGTGTTGATGCCGTCGCTCAAGGCGCAGTTGCTGAGGCGTGAGCTCAAGAAGCCGGTCGCGAGGAACGTGCCGCAGACGACCGAGCCGCAGTCGCTCGCGACGAGGCTGAGGTCAACTCTGTTGTCCATTAAAGCGGACAGGAAGTCGCAGCTCGAGAAGCCCGGGAAGCCCTCGAGCGACTTGAGCGCGCTGTTCAGCGCCTCTGCGCACGTCGCCGTCATCGTCGAAAGTGTGCAAATCGAAGTGCGTTGATTGGCGGCTTTCCGCCAATCAGTGCGCGACCAACTCAGATCCTTGCGGCGCTGACTTTTGCGCTGAGCTGAATTGCCGGACGGGACCCCGACTCTCCAAACTGCATCTACCAAGCGATTACATAATATATACATACTAGAGATACTATAAATGCAAACTTTAATGGGAGTATGAAGCGCTCGTGGGCAAGGGTTGGCTTCCGTACAAGCGCTTGTTGTGCGCGTATGACGGAGTGTGGCGAACCAAGAGTGCATAAACTCTTGGGCGAACTGACCAAGGATAATATTGTCTATCCGCACGTTTACGAATTCGCGAATCCGTGAAGCAATTGATATGAATGAATGCTCAAGTGAGTCAAGTGCCGAGATTTCGGATCGGAATGCGTTGTGAGAGCGTGCCACGTCATTTGTTGAGCCGGATAGACTTCGACTATCCGGCGCCTTGGCCGACATCGGTTGCCGTTTGTGCTGAGGCAACTTGGCGTCTCTCGTTGACTGCGAGTGCGATGGAATTTCCCGCCGTTCCCAGCAGAGGATTTTGAGACCTGTTTAGACACGACCAGTGACTACCAGAACTACCGCCCGCAGAACACGATTGTTGTGACGTGGAGATGATTATGTTTGGGGTTGTATCAAAATGTCTTTCATTTATGTTTCATGTATCTAAGATACATTCCCTACACCAAGAGCAGCGCTAGACAGACGAGAAGCGACCACGTAGCCTTCATGGTTGGTCCCGACGGCGCTGCAAAGCTCGTCACGTTGGTGGCGTTGGGCTTGACCACCTCGGTGGTCGACGTCGCCGTCGTCGATAGTGGCCGCGCGGTCGTTGCCACGGCCGTCGTATTGGGCGCACTGGTCGTCGCAGGACGAGGCATGGTCGTCGGCGGCGTCGTCAACGCACTGAGCTTTGTTGGGGACAAACAGGTCGGACCAAAGTCCGAGATGGCCATTGTGTAGTTGGTGTCTCCGTCGGTCACGTTGCAGCCAAGGAGGTTTTCGTTCAAAAAGCCCGTCGTGATGAGCTTGATGCAGTTTGGCGACAGAGTGCAGTCTTCAGCGAGGTAGTTCAGATAGGTGCCGTCGAGCGAGAGGAACCGGAGAAACCGGCAGCTGCCAAATCCCTTTTGATTCGAGAGTTTGCCCAGCGAGTCATGGAGCGCCTTGTAGCATGCCGTCATCGTTGAGAAAACTAAAATGAGCCACCGCAACGCAGCGCCTCTTGCTTGCAACTGCTGGCCACAGATCGCCTCAAATCCGTCTCCGATTTCTGACTATCATTTCAGGTGACAACTGGACCTGAAATGGTCTGATCATGTTCACTGCAGTCGGGTCTCGGCAAGGCTGCTAGGCAGAGCGGCCGTGCAGTCTCTCACATCCAAGGGAATGAAACGGTATCCATGTACTCACAATGTTTTGTCAAATAAACGTGTACCTTCACAACCGCAGCGTACGCGCCTTTGCCATCGCCACGGCAAGTCCACGGACAAGGCCATGCCTGTACTGGTTGTATCGAATTGCGGGCTGCGTCGAGTCGGAACGGGACGTTCTCGAGGTGCTCCACGCACAAGGGTGGTGGCCACTGCCAGCAGACCTCCCGCCCCTGGCTTCAGCGAAGGCGGGTTTTGTCCCGGAGCTGGCCGCTAGGGTTAGGCTTGGCGGGTATCAACGGAACTGCCAGCCCGGGCTTTAAAGCCACGCGTTCTCACGCAGTCCACCAGTTAAGCGGTCAATATAGACCGGAAGTGTTCACTTCCATTCTTTGCTTCCCCACTCACTTGTATCCCTGTTCCCCGTTCCCACTTGATGCATGTCCTTGGATGAGCAAGCAATCATGGTGCACGGAGCGACTGCGTGGAGCTGTTGTTGCAAATGTTGACGTACAACTGAAGGAAGTCGACATGCACAATCGCCCAGGAAGAGGCATTGTCGAAATATCGAATGCAGACTCGGGGCACTCACGAACGCATGGGACCAGAACATACCACTGGCTCGGCGCATGCAGCTTGGTGAGGTTTCCGTGTTGGTTGCTAGCACATTGCATAGTTTGGCGCTGTATATTGGTACAGAACGCTGAGAACGATTTGTAATTTGCTACCGTTGTCAACCACGCGACAGAGCAGAAGCCTATGCTGGCAGTGTTTTGATAAACAACAATGTCCTAGCCATGGCGAAGAAATTGGCATGAACTGTATTTATCTCCGAAAACCCAGGCAACTGAAAACCTTTACTACCTACATCAAGAGCAGCGCTAGACAGACGAGAAGCGACCACGTAGCCTTCACGGTTGGCCCGGACGGCGCTGCGAAGCTCGTCACATTGGTAGCGTTGGACTTGACCACCTCGGCGGTCGTCGCCGTTGTTGTCGATAGTGGCCGCGCCGTCGTTGCCACGGCCGTCGTATTGGGCGCACTCGTCGTTGTAGGGCGTGGCGTGGTCGTTGGGTTTCTTGTGAACGCGCTGAGCTTTGTAGGGGACGAGCAAGTCGGGCCAAAGTCCGAGATGGCCATCGAGTAGTTGGTACGGACGTCCGTCACGGTGCAGCCAATGAGGCTTTCGTTCAAAAAACCCGTCGTGATGATCTTGGCGCAGGTCAGCGACAAGGTACAGTCGGCGGCGAGGTCCTCCAGAAAGGTGCCGTTGAGTGAGAGCCCCCGCAAAAATGGGCAATTGCCATAGCGCTGTTGGTACGTGTTTGAGAGGTTGTTCAGCGTATATCGAAGCGCTTCGTAGCATGCCGTCATCGTCGTCAAAATGAAAATGCGCCACTACAGCGCAGTGCCTGTTGCCTACAACCGCTGGCAACCCATCGACTTACATGCGTCATCGCATTCTGACGCTCGTTTCAGGGTCAACTGAAACCAGACTTTGGATGTACGGTAAGCGTCCATCCTGCTCACTCTTGTTCCTGTCCACTGGACTGTAACTATCACGCTATGAGCCTACCACCACACATCTTTTTCAGGCGATGCGATGTTGAATCAACCATAAAATGGTTGATTCATTTACGTCCACCGGATTGGCCACTCGTTTGATAAGGTAAGATTGTGCAAGGTGCTCTCTCTTGCAGCGACATCAGAAGCAAAACCAGTACCCAGAACCATTGGAGATATGGTCAAGTAGAGCTCAAGGGCGTGGATGTGCGTTTGCGTCATACAGTATGTGGCTGGGAGGATGACCACAAAGAATGGCGCTGTCGAAAATAAGTGTACTACAGTAGTACCCTTCCAGGAGCGCCAGACTCTGGTCGTGCGGCGCTGTCGTCCATCTCGCCAGATTCTCAGCACGATCTCGAAGTGAATGGGAAGAATTACCGGTAGTTAGTGTAGATGCATTACCTAGTGTCTAATGCAAATATGAGGCAAAACTGGGCAAAACCTAACCTTTCCGCTGAATCTGCCACGTCATCTCTTGGTTTTTGTAGCGAGCGTGTAACCGGCGACTTTCGAGCTGCAGTCATCGTGCTCATGTCGGGGCTCGGCAACTTGATTCCGCTTGGGAAGAAGGAAGACAAGTCCAAGAAGAGCGAGGACCTCACGAGTGGCCTCATCCCGATCGGTGGCAAGGCGCCAAAGGACGACGATAACGTCGATGACTTTGATCTGGACGACCTTCTGAGCGACACGCCCAAGAAGAAGGCGGATGACTCGCCTGGTACGCCCGTCTCTACCATTTCGACGTACCTCGCACACAACCAACCCCGTAGGCAAGTCGTCCAAGAAGAAGAGCTCCAAGTCCAAGGTAGGTCTGGTATATCACAAGCGTATGCGGCTGACGTCGGGTCTAGTCAAAGTCGTCGCCAAAGTCCAAGTCGGACAAAAAATCCAAAAAGGTAGATGGCATTTTAGAGATTGATGATGTGATGCTACTATGTCCATAGAAAGACAAGTCGTCCATGGACTGGGATGCGTCCGGCGACTTGGGTGCGTCCGACGATGCCTTTGCGTCGCCGCCCAAACCGTCGTCGTCATCGCGGAAACCCTTGTCGTTTGAGAACGACGACGACGTCATCGCGCAGCTAGCCAAAGGCCCCGCCAAGAAGAAAAGCATGCAAAACCTCGATGACGAGTTTGCCAGGGCACTTGGCTTTGACGAATCCGAGTTCTTATCGGCGACGAGCCCTACGAACGATGCAGATACCGAGGACCAGCCGCCACCGCCGAGTGCGCCGCCACCGGCACCAGAGCCGTCTTCGGCCCCCGCACCCGACGACCGGTTCTCGCTCGCGTCGTCCTTCTTTCAAGACGATGCTGGCGATGAGAAACCGAAAGAAGACTCGTTCTCGAGCGATCGGCGCGGCCGCGGACGTCGTAGTAGCACAGCAATGATGGACGACGATCCATTTGCGAAAAAACCGTCCAAAATTGAGAGCCTCGACATCTTTGGGTCGTCGCGCCGACGCAGCGACGGCACGGACGCACCGACCAAGCCGTCTTCAACTACACCGCCGAAAGCCACCCAGGTCACCCCGCCCAAGGCAGCCACTGCCGACGTGACACCGCCCAAGACGTCCGCACCGGACAGCGATCTGCCGGCGTTTCCTTGGATGAAGAAGAAAACGGGAGCAGAGCCAACACCGACACCGAAGGAAACTCCACCGGTATCCGAGACAAGAGCCGACACGGCCGAGGCAACACCGAGCTTTCCATGGATGCGTGCCAAGGCCGACGCACCAAAGCCCACAGACGAAGCGGTCGTCGACGACCCGCCAGCGGCGCGGCGTCGAAGTACCAAAGCTCCAAAAGATGCTGACGATGTGGATCCGTTTGGTACTGACGAGACGCCGTCATTTCCGTGGATGAAGAAGAAGACCGAAGGAACGCCTGATGTGACCAAGGCAGACACGAGCAGTAGTGACATGCCATCTTTTCCGTGGTCCAAACCAAAGGTCGACGAGCCGCCGCCGCCAAGTGCCAAGTCCAAGACACCGCCCAAAGCTATCGAAACAAAAACCACCGACGACGACGAGTTGCCCGAGTTTCCATGGCTTAAGAAATCCAATCCCAAAGAAAATGTTCCGGCACTTCAGGAAGCCAAAGAACCGCCCAAGACTGTACCACTGGCGACGCCATCCCCCGAGAAGCCCGTGGCGGCACCGTCACCCGAAAAACTCGAAGAGCCCCCCACACGACCCCGGCCGCGTGTTGACACGGCCCCTCCTTCAGAACCCGAGCCATTTCGAGTGCCGGACGAGCCTGTGATCAATCCCAGCGTGGTACTGGAACCAACGCCAGCAGAGCCGCCACCGGCCAGCTCGCCAGCGCGGTCGCCATCGATACCAATGGCCACAGAGGCTCCGCCCCGTGCGCCGTCGCCCGTGTCCCCCCGGCGCACGTCCATCGAGGCACCGCCGTCACCAACCCACCGCGGCAGTGGCAGTGGCTTTGACAAGGTAGATGATATCCCACAACCTCTATCTCACCTTGAACTAGTCGGCATCGTCGCCACCAAAAGCAGCAACGGGTTCGCCGACGCGGGCGCCGGGCTACGGCGGCGACGACGGCGGGGGACCGCAACGGCTCAGCCCGGCGTCCCGCGGCACATTCCTCGACAATACTATGATCGTGCCCGCATTCATTTCGCACCAACTTGAAGCCAGTCAGGCGCTCGTCGCGAGCTTGGAGGCGCAGGTGCAGGCGCACTCCGCCGACAAGACAGCGCTGCAGTCGGTCCACGACCAAGTCTGTTGCTCGAGTTTTCGTTGATTAACAAATGGGCACGCTCTAGGTGTTGTCGTCTCTCAGCCACGAGACGGCGCGGGCAGCGGGTTTTGAGAGCGATCTTGCTGCCTCGATGGCAGCTTGCGCGGCTGCGACATCCGAGGTTGGAGTTGTCGTACGTCAGCATAATGAACGACGACTAGGCATCGACACTCCGAGCGGGCAACGCGACGTTGACCACTCAAGTCGGTGCGCTCACGCAAGAAAAACAGGTGCTGTACGTACGTAGTAGCTCGATCGCACGCTAGCGTAGGCGCTGAGCACGGAGCTCACCATGCTACGTGTACAAGCCTCTTCGACCGCCGACCTACAAGCGCAGATTGCCCAGCTCCTTCAAGACAAGAGCATTCTGCAGGCCGAGCTCCAAAACGTGTCGTCCAAGCTCGTCCTGGCGCAGCGCGATCTCTCGTCCGAACAAGCACTCCACGCGCAGAGTGTCGAGCGGTTCAAACGGCTCGAGCACGACCGCGCCCAGGAAGCCCTCCAGCAGCAGCGTTGGCGCGACGAAGAGAACCGGCACGCTGAGAAGGAGGCGGTTGAGCGGCTCTTGACCCAAGTGCGCGCGGCTGTGAGCAACCTCAAGGTACTCCTTAATTTTTTGGGGGCTTGAACATTCTTGACCTATTTTCGATGGTAGGTGCTACAAGAGAACGTTGTGTTTGGCAAATCCGAAGCCGACGTGCGCAGCATGGGCGAGAACGAGTCGCGGTCGCGCCTTCTGCTCGAGATGGAGGGCAGCTGCAAGGCGTATATGAGCCGGACGCAGGAAGAGTGCCAGCGTCTGCAATGTACAGCGTGTCTCTAGTCTCTGGAATGCCTCGAATACTGACGTAGCGCTGCTCTCGGCGCTTGAAACCACGATGCGGTCGCTTCGAGGCGAGCACATGGAGGAGAAGGAGCGACTGCGCAGCGAGCAAGCGCGTCTCGAAGAGCTCGCGTTGCACTTCAAGTCGCAAACGACACTGCTTCAAGAGCGCACCGACACCAACACCAAAGTTGTGTCGCAAACCCTCGGTACCTCGGAGACTATCAACTTGATACAAAGAGCAATTGATATTCCATAGCCAGTTATATCCAAGACATTCGTATTGCCGAAGCACGCATGCACAAGCGCCGCGAACAGCACCAAGAAGAAGAGCGGTCGTTGCACATGGCCCGCGCGGTCGACAAGAAAAGCACGTCATCGATCGAACTGATGGTTTGTATGTAGGCGTTTGCTGCGCAGCAGGAAGAAGCGCTTCGCGACCAGCGCATCGTCCAAGATCGACACCAAGCCGAGGCCCAGCGGTTGAACGAAAAGCTCGGTCGACTTCGGGCCGAGAAGCACGCGTTCGAAGACATGATTGCGCGGTACGCGACCGAAATGGAGACGCTGGCCGAGATGCAGCGTCATCTGGACAACGAGAAAGACTCCCTTCGCCACGCTGCGCAGTGCGTCGAAGCCATGGCCGAGAAGGTCAAGGCCGCGAGCGAAGTGAGTGCGGCCAACGAGCAGCGCGCGCTGGAAGAGCGCGACCAAGCGCAAGCGATGCTGGAAGCCATGCACGACGAACGGCTCCGCCTCCAAAAGCACTGGAGCCAAGTCGACGAGCGCGAGCGACGGCTCCAAGAGGAAATCAAGTACATGGACGCGACGCGGCGCAAGCTCACCGAGGAACGGTCGAGCCTCCTCACGCACCGACGCCACGCGCGGTCGGCCACCGACTGGTCGCGCCCACCGGCACCCATTGCGGCTGTGAGTTACGCTCGAGAGTACGAGGCGTCGACACCGCGCTCTAACCAGACGCCACCGACACCAACACCAGCAATGTGGCGACCAGAGGCGATGCCCCAGCATAAGGACCCGACAGGTCTAAGTCCGTCGTTTCGGACCGAGATGGAAGGCTTCTGGTCCAAGGGCAGCGGGATGGGTACCTTAGACACATCATCTGATCTGGCGACCAGACTCAGAATGTGGGAGCTAGATCCGGCGACGTCGCGCCAAACGGCGCAGCTCAAGGACCGTATGTTTCTCTCGTGTGTGGGACTGGACCACTCCAAATACACGCCCCCGCGTGCCGGCGTACCAATGTCCACGTACGGGCGCACGCCGTCACCATCGCTAGGTTCGTTTGCACTCTGACAGGACAGAGATCGCGCTGTCTTTTTAGTCCAACCAACTATAACTTTTTTACGCAACACTGAGGAGAGCGCGACACACTCGTACCTTGGCCGTCGACGGGAAATTTCTCGATTGCATTCTGTTCCTCAATGTCCTCAGTCTCTCGTAAGGGAATAGGGTCTCCATATTCGGGTACGTTCTTGGAGAGTACGGAGCTGTTTCGATCGAATATTGTTCCAAAGCTGCACACACAGTGCAAGTGGAAATCGAATAAGGTTAGTTAAGAGGCCGCCCACGAAGACGACCGGGGTAGTTATCAACTAGTACTAGAAGCGTACAGTAGTAGGGCTAGAGTCGCACACCTCAGGCCATGGGAAATGCGTGAGCTGCTTGGTCGTTGACGTGCGGTGGTTCAACGAGGTGCGCGGTGCTCGCTGACTGGGTATGGTGGTTGTGCGACTGCTGGAAGAGAGCGCGTCTCTTTTTTGGTCGCAGCTTTACGAGGAGCTGCTTCGAAAATACTTGGAGACGACTCGTGGCGCGCGTGCCTGTGTGCTTGGAGCGGGTTCGAGCACTGTTGAAGACGGCTCTAGTTGCTCCCGTTGTCCAGAGTCCATCGTGTCGTGGACCGTCGGTTGTAGCAAAATGCTGCGCGTAGCCTCGTCGTCTAGACCACGTTGCTCAGTGCACGATCGACGCCAGCGTACGTACCAGAACTGGCTTCGTCGCTGTCAGCTCGGCGAATACGTTTTCGGCGGGGCGATCCACTACGCCTCTCCCTCGTTCTTCTTCGTCGGGTCGACCGCAACGATGGAATATCCACGTCATCGTCGCGACCTACATGATCCTCGATCGTCATGTGCCATCACATTATGGTGACGTACGCAGATCCTTCTCGTCCTCGCTATCTGCAAACTCGACGAAGTCGTTCGGGACGACAAAGCCGTCCATTTCGTAGCCGTCGCTGCCATCGTCCAGCGCAAGTGCAAAGTCGTCGTCGGCAAGTGCAAAGTCTTCGTTCTCCGCGGGCGGCGCTTGGACTTTATGTGCGACAACGACCTCGGTCTTGGTCGCTTCGTTGAGGATCGCACGAATGTCTACTTTGCACAGCGGACACGTCGACGAAACGTTGGCCCACGCGCGAATGCAAGCAAAGCAGAACCGATGGCGGCACGCAATCGAAGCGCCGGTCACGACCGCCTGCAGGCAGATCGCTACGCACAGTGCATTGTCAGTCGGCCAGCGAACGCGGTTGTACCGCACGTGGTCGCTGCGCCGCCACTGACGTCGGCGGACGGCGGCGCGCGAAAGTACCGGCTCCGGCGCATCGACCACCTCCCACACTTGATACTATTGTTGCCTCTGCCACTTTATGTTTCATGGCAGAATAGATAGATAGTCGATGATAAGCTTAGACTCTAGACCGGTGGCTCGGGCTCAAGTGTTGTCGTTGACGTCTGGAGACCCGAGCTGCCTCGCCGCAGCTCAACCGTGTCCGTGAAGAGACTATACTCGCTCGTCGCAGTCGTGGCATCCGTCTCGCGTGGTGACGCAATCGCCAGTGGAGACGACAACGAAACAGCCATCTCGGCCCGTGATCGGAGCTGCATTGACGCCTCGAGATGATGGCTCGATGACGCATCCTGCTTGAACCATGGCGAGAGCGGCCCGTCGTGCTCGAGCTCGACACTGCTTGGCGGCGCGTGGGTCTGGGTTCGCCCGTACGCAGCGGCTCGCTGGACAACAAGGTAGCAGGCAATGAACCCAACGACAAAGACAAAGACGACGGCGACACCGACGAGGGCCTTGGCGTACGCCGGGTCGGCAACGTGCGTACTCGTGATCACTGGGTACGCGGTCGTCGCGTTCAGCGTCGTCGCGTTGGCGACCATATTGCATGCACCTGTTGAGAATGGATGTGGCAGTAGCAGATCCTGGGCGCGAACGCTGGACGGCAATACACTGTACGCTGTAGCAGGTCGGTTCAGCTTGGGTGGCGGCCAAGCCGGATACTTTCAGTGGGCACGCATGTCGCGTCGCGCCACCACCTGACGTGGCAGCGGCTGCCACCAGCGCGATGCGCGGGCCTTCAAGCTTTTACGGGACTGGGACTGGTGCGTCGCCCACCGCTATTCATTACGTCATGCCCAAAGCGGCTTGAGTAGCCTGGCGCCAGCGAGCGAGGAACCAACAAGGCTTGATGTTCTGTGATCCAAACAGCTCACTAACGTTATCCTAGCTCAATCAGATAGAGAAAGGCCGCACCGCAGTGCCATCCAAGCGTAGCCATGCGATGGGCCAACAGCTCCTATAAATGAACAGAGCTGCTTGGTTTTGGTCATTGGCTTCTGGTGCACAGCAATTCTTATGGTCGACGCGTTAGTTTGGGAGGAGATGGGTTGGCGGACGCTGGACGCGATCTTGGACACGGCTCGGCACAAGCGAGGACATCGTCTCGTCTCGACACCTTTCTTTGCTGCAAGAAGACGCGCTTTGGGCATGGACTTGACAGGATCAGCGTCACTGGAAGTGCAAGTCCCCTTCAACACCGCTCCTCGACTGCCCATGAGCAAATTTGTGATTCTGCAAATTTGTTGGCTGGCGTGTCGCAGACTGGAATTCGCTTGGAGGAGTACATGGGACTGACGACCGATGCCGTGCCGGCGCGACCCAAGGGGCAGCAACCTTCTACACGAGCGCACGTCTCGCTTCGTGCAATGCATCACCCGTGCCTCTCCCGCTCATTGCGTTCGAAACGAGCCAAGTCCACATCACGGACGATTTGTGGTAATTCAGCAGCCGTCAACCAACTGCAAGCACCCATGCCACACGATCCCCGGGCGTTCCTCGAGAAGCGACAGGTCCTTGGACAGAGCCGCAAAGCTCCACCCAGCAGCGTCCATGATCAACACAGTCCAACGCTAGGAGGTTCTCCAGGCTTTAGTTTACGGGTGTCGTGCTCGTGCCACCAAAGCTGCAAATGATTTTCTTATTTCTCTTCATTGTATCGAACCAAGCCGCCAACACCGGGCTCCGAAGCCTTCAAGGACCCATATTTGCACTCACGTGAGGGGTTCTCGCAACGATTCCCAGAACAATGCAAGATGCCCCCATCTTTCAACACCGGAAATGACCTTGGTGTCCAGTGCAGTACGGGCACTACACGCATCGGTGGTCAATTCGGCGATGGTCGATTCACAAATCTTGCATTTCGTTTCGATCTGCATGCTTCGGTCCGGCTTGGCTTCTTTATAAACCACCCACAGAGCCACCCATCGGTCCCTTCTTGGGCACCCACCCAACACGAACCTCGCCATGCACTTGCGCCGACGAGTAGACTTAGCCATCCCTCGCGATACCGACGTCCACGCTCTAAACTGTTGTTGTCGGTGGTAAACAGTTTGGCTTGATAATTTACAATAGATACGGCAACACACTACCATGTCGCCTCTATCTTAGAGCGCAAAGCTGTCGTTCGAGTCCCGACTCTTGGTGCGGAGGTACCGGCTCGAGGCCAAGTCGGTTGAGCTGTGCATTTCCGAGCCGCTAAAGCTCGAAACAAACGACGGGTTGGGGCTCCCAGACACGAAGCTCGAAGGCCCGCTGCTCGTGGTGGAGGCGTGGTACCGGCGGGAGCTGTTGGTGTCAGCGGCCGCGGCGGCCCACGCGTTCATCTCGCGCGGCGGCGCCGTCGCATCCGACTGCGCCGAGAGTGGTGACGCCGGCACGTCACTGCTCACGTACGATTTTTCGCTGATCGGGTACGTCTCAAACTTGTTTTGAAAACGGTACGGCGGCGGTGGCGCCGATGCTGCCACGTCCTGGGCGGCTGACTCCCACGTAAATAGACCGGGCTTGACCCCTCGGTCTGAGCCACCGAGGACGGCCATGTCCCGCTGCGAGTCGAGCACGTTGCTGGGTCGACTCCCGACGACGACGCCGGTGGAGGCGTCGGGCGCCGCATGGAACCGACCACCGACGTACGTGCTGTTGTCCATCGCCGACTTGGTAAACGCTCGGATCGACGGCATGTCGTCGTCGTCGGCGTACCGTGTCGAACGCTGGCGCGTGAAGAAGCACCATCCGATGAGCAGCGCTGCGAGCACGGCCGCGACCGACACGCCGACGATGACTGCAATGCTCGTGCCACTTCCCGAGCTCTCTTCCGTCGCGGGTGCTGTTGGCGTCGCGGTCGTTGCCCGGAGTTTTGTCGGCATCGGTGCATCGGTCGGACCAGCCGTTGGGGCCGACGTCGGTGCTGGCGTCAATGGAGCGGGTGCCGACGTCGATGCTGTCGGCTCGGGCGCCGGCGTCGGTGCTGGCGTTGGTGCTGGTGTTGGCGCCGGCGTTGGTGCTTGTGTTGGCGCCGGCGTGGGGGCAGGCGTCGGTGCTGGCGTCGGCGCTGGCGTCGGTGCTGGTGTTGGAGCAGGCGTTGGAGCAGGCGTTGGTGCGGGCGTTGGAGCAGGCGTTGGTGCAGGCGTTGGTGCGGGCGTCGGTGCAGGCGTTGGCGCGGGTGTCGGCGCGGTCGTTGGCTTGGGTGCTTCCGTTGTCGGCGTCGGCTGTGCAGTCGACGGGCTTGGGACCGGCGTCGTCGTGTTGGTGGCCTGCGCGTCCGCCGTCGCTGCCAATGCGAGAAGGAGGAGTGCGAGGAGAGCGGTGATTCGTGCCATGATGCGTCGACGACTGCGCGACGCACGGCCAGAGTTCAATTGAGCGCGCACGCGACGAAGGTGCTCGGCGCTCCTGAGATCCACATGGCTTCCGCACCCAGCCGGATCTTTCGTCGGCGCTCGACCAATCATCGTGCGGAGCGGTCGTTTTGCGTGATGCCATTGGTCAGCACACCGAGACACTGTGCCAAAATTGTCCATCTCGGCGTCGCGTCTGTGCGCCGCCGAGATATGAGCGGCGCGTCATGAACGATCCCGAGACCAAACTGTACCAAGGTCCACGCGATGTGTGTCTATCTTGAGGAGGAGCCGGTGGCGTCATTTCGTAGTTACCGAAGTAAGTCGACTTGAACAAAGGGCAACTTGACCGCGCCTCTGGCCATGGGTGCTGCAACGCGGCGCCAAGCCTCTCACGCACCGATGCAATGACGCATACTTGGGAGGAGTAGTACTATGGTACAGCAGCAGTCGCCGTACGTCACAGCGTCGGGCGAGCGGCCGAGGCAGCACGGGCCGACCACAGCTCATCCTGGTACCACAGTGCACACGGCGAGTACCGTGTACGGTACGCTTCGGTGATCTCATCCATGCAGCGCCCGGTGATATACATCGTTCAAGCGAGTGGTATCACGACGCCTCCTCCTCCGTGATGTCGCCAAGGAGACGACGACCTCTGCCTACTTGTCGTTGCTGGGATGAGATGGACAGCCTATCGTTCTACTATTATAGTCGCGGTACCCTAGTCCTCGAGCGTCCAGTCTTTCGCACGTCCCACATCTTGGATTGCAAACACATTTGTCCTAGGCGTGCGTGGACGCATGCCGCGTCGACGGTCGCGTGCGACTTCGTCCTTGAAGCTGTGTCTGGCACTTCCTTTATCACGAGTCGAAATGTGCAAGCAAGTCGACGCAAAGGACATAGGCATATCTTTGCACCGTACTAAAGAAGTGCTTATAACGTGAACGCGCGGTCGTCACTGGAGCGACCCGAGAGCGCCGAGTCGCGCTCTTCGGACGACCGCGCCGAGAGGAACGAGTCGTTGTTGGGCATCGTGCGGTCCGTTTGCATCGCGGCGGCCGACGAGTCGAGTGAAAACTGCCACGGGTTGGTCGACCGCCCCGGCGACGACGCCCGGTATCCGCCGGTGATGTCGCTTGTATACGAGCCGTGGTCGCTGGCCACGTCGTCGGGCATTTGCCCATGGCTGTCGGTGCCGCGCGAGTCCCATGTGAAGAAGCTCGTGCCGACGTCAGCTTCCAGCATCGACATGGAGATCGGTGGTACGTCCGCATACTCGTTGTTGCGGCCGTTGTTGATGGTACCTTGTTGGTGGTGGTGTTGCTGGTGGAAGACGATGTTATTGTCGTTGGGGTAGTCAAAGCGGCTCGGGCCCGCCGCCTGCGACGATGTATAGACGTCTGTCGGCGGCGCTGGCAGCGCCTTCATCGCGTACTCGCCGGCATACGTCGACCGACCAAACTCGGACTTGTACCCGCGGGCCGTCATCATGTCGTCGTCGTCGTCGGTCATGCGGCGCTGGCGCAGAATTAGGAACGCGACGAGGCCACCGAGGACTGCGACGGCTGCGACGGCGCCAACGACGATGATCGTCACGGTCGACGAGTTACTGTCGTCGGTGGCTGTCGTCGTGCCATTCTTGGTCGCGGACGGTGCTTTCGTCGTCGTCGAGTGCCCGTTGGAGCCCGAGCTGCTGGCCACGATCGGCGCATCGGTCGGCGTCACGACAACCGGCGCCGGTGTCAACGGCTTCAATGTCGTGGTGCTCGGCGGCGTCGTCGTCGCCACCGTCGTCGATGGCTCCGGTGTTTTGGTCGATGGCGCCGCTGTCGTCGGCGCGACCGTGGTCGGCGCCACGGTCGTGGGCGTGGGCTCGGGCGCCTTGGTCGTGGGCGCGGGCGTCGGCGCAGGTGTCGGTGCCGGCGTCGGTGTTGGTGTCATCGGCGGCGGCACGCTCGTCGTCGCGTTGCCGTCGGCGCGCGCCGTCGCAACCAGCACCGTGGCCAGTACCAGCAGCGAGCGCAGCAGCTGCATTCGTCCGCCAGGAAAGAACGTAAATACGCCGTCCGTTCATCTTGATGTCCATGCACCGCCTGTCCCAGTACGACCCAGGTGTTGACGCGTGACTCACATCGCAAGTCGAAATACAAACTGGGCGCTTACAAAACACGGTATATTTGAATAAATAAAAAAGAAACACAACCGCGTTCGACGTGGTTGCATTGGTGCTGGCTCGTTCGCCAATCGCAGCTGGCGCCGACGATGCAACGACAATCGACGTGGCGTTAAACGGCGCCCATGTACACGACGGTATCCCGGTCGCTAAAGCCGTCGCTCGAAATCGACGGGTCGCGCTCGTCGTCGGCGGCGTCCGAGCTTTTTGCGGATAAGAACGAATCGTTGTTGAGCTGCCGCGCGGTTTGCATGAGCGAGCTGTAGCTGCTGCGGTCTTCGGACCCCTGGTAGCCGCCGGTGATATCGCTGGCGTTGGAGCCGACGTCGCTTGCCATCGGGTCGGTCCCGACCGAGTCCCAGTTGTGCGAAACACGCGACTCGAGCATCGCGACCGAGTGGCCCGACTCGGCCGTCGGCCGCTCCAATGCGCGCTGCGGCGCCGGGCGCGCGACGTTGTCGTTCGGGTAGTCGTACACGTCGGGCAGCGGCGCCTTGAAGGATGACGCCAAGTACGGCGCGACGAGCGACGATGTCGGCGGCGGCGCAGGACCCGACGCATAGGTCGCGCGGCCGTACGTAGCGCGACCGTACGTCGTTGAGGCGTACCCGCGGTTGCTTTCCTTGACATCGTCGTCGTCGTCACCGTTGCCGTTGCGGCGCTGTACGAAAACGAGGAAGCCGACGAGGGCGACGAGCCCAATGACACCGACCGAGACGCCGACGGCAATGATCGTTGTGCTGGACGACGAGTCGCTGGCGCCGTCGCCCGTCGTGGTGCTATTTGTAGAGCGCGGTTCCTTCGTCGTGGGCGGGGTCGTCGAGGTTGCGTCATTCACGGGCTCGGTCGTCGCAGCCGTCGGTGTCGGTTCTGTATGGGGTGGGCTGGTAGAAACCGTTGGGCTGGCAGGCGGTGTCGACGTCGATGGCGCGGGCGCGTTTGTGCTGGGCGCCGGCGGTTGCGGTGTTGCTTGCGACGGAGATGGCGACATCGATGGCGATGGCTTTGGCGCATCCGTTTTGGGCGACGGCGCGGGCGACGGACTCGGCTCGGGCGCCTTGGTGCTCGGCGACGGGCTCGGCGTCATGCTTGGCACGGGCGACGGCACGCTGGTCGTCGGCACCGTCGTCGTCACGTTGCTCTGCGCAAGCGCCATGGCCGCCACCCACGCGAGCAGTAGCCACAGCCGCATGCGTGAAGTTGTCGGTCAAAGGTAAAGTCCCGCGCGGTATAAGAGAGGTACAGACGCCATGGTGTAAATTCTTGACAGCTGCTGCATACAAAAACCAAGTCGAGTGGCATCCGGCTCTTGTCACGACGGTGTGTCCGTCAGACGTTCGTCGCGCTGGATATCGTTTGCCAGTTGCGTTCCTAGCACACCGGGACTGCGCTCAAACCTTGAATGACCATGCTGACGACGCTATCGAGTACGTTGGCGTCGACGGGGTACCAACCATGTTCAAGAATGGCGTCATTGCAAGGCATCTGATGCGGTCGATTGGAAAGGCCCAAGGGTATCGCTTCTGCTCGGTTCGATCGATCGGCCTTCGAACACTGGAAAGACATCTCTTGACTCATTGCTAGCGCAGTGTGCTTTGAAGCATGCGTCGAGCTCGTTCGTTCGTATTCAGTCCTTGGGTGTCGGCTGCTCCATTGACATCTTGGAGCATCTCGGAGCATGCGTTCGGAGAACTGATAGCCAATGGAGGTACTTCCTCCATTTCTCCGCCTTCAACGATCGAGCATCATCGCGCAAGTTCTATCGCAAGCGCATCGTCGTGCGACGGCTTTGCGACCACACGTGTGCTGCGTTGATAGAATCAACCGTCACGTTCGAGCTCTCTGGGTGTGCCACGTCATGGCGTCGACGGTTTCACTTTGCACTTCGATAACATTCGCCAAAAGCATTCGTTTCAAATCGCGGCTGCTTGGCTGCCTTCGCTTTGTCCAGATCTATCGATGCTGGTGCATTTGTCACCAGTTGTTCCATTCGTATATTTTATCGGCGTCTAATTTAGCTTTATTCTTGTCAAGTCTTTAGGTGACGTGCACCATACAACAACGCGGAAGCCGACTGATGGATATCCCCTTGACGTCGTTGCAAACCAACCAAGCAGACACTGGCCAAATTTCCGTGCCTGTTTCTAGTCCTCGAATGGCCTCGTGCGCCAAAAAGCCACTCGACAACCATTTTCCTAAAAGTACACTACATTGGTTGCTTACATATCTTCGTCCTTCACCGAGGCGGCAAGGTTGTAGTCACCATATTCGTCAAGCGGATCGAAGCGGCGGTGGAGGGGCGTGTCCGATTCCAACGACGAGTGACAAGACACATAAATCGCACGGACGCGGTTGGGATTCTGGAGCTTGTTGATGTCCGTCGGAACAGCGCGGGACGTGACAAGAAAGTGCACGAACGACTTCATGAAACAGAGCTCGTCGAGCCACGAGACGAAGGCAGGCGACGCCACCAGTGCGTCAATCCCGTCCAGAACGACCAGCGTCGCCGGGTTGAACTCGTGCAGCCTAATCACAAATAACTAGAACATGAGGTACCACAAGGGGTGTCGTACATTCCACGGTCGACGGTTGCAGCCAGCCACGTGTCCACTTGGAGCTTGAGCGCGGCGAGGGTAGTATCGGCCGCGCAAGCGCACGCCGCAGAGCTGGGCGGCACACGAATGAACGTGATTCCGCGAGGAAACACACGGCGAAACTCGAGCGCCCGGGCGGCGCTGCACGCCAGTTGCGTCTTTCCCGCGTCCTGCGGACCATGGAGCCACACGATAGACGTCTTCTTGGCCGCAAAGAGGCCGCAAACCTACGCAAAGGTGACGCACTTGAATCATCGTTGGGTTTGAACCAGTCCTTCTTCGATTTGGCGCTCCTTGTACTCCTACGCAGTCCATCGTCGTGACAGCAGGCGACAACGAGGTCGACGCACATGGACTTCTTTCGGGAGCTCGTCGCGACGAAGGCGCGGAAACGGATCGCCATGCACAACGTCCGAGTCGTGGAAGGTCGATGGAAAAATGACCTCCGAGTGGTCGGCGCCGCGCGGCAGCAACACGAAGTTGTCGGCTTCCTAGCACAGCGCCGAGATAGTAGGTCGGGCGCACGTTGGGCACGAGACCTCGTCGGCATCCTTGATATCGGATTCGCGGACGCTTGCTTGCGCATGGGAGACGCTCGATGCGACGCTGCGCCCGCTGGCCAGACTTTGGTGGAGCGTCCTAGTCGAGAACCATTAACCACCCTATCCTGTGGTTAAAAAATACCAGGCAAAGACATTGACGGCGTCCTCGTCGATGGCCCATTTCGCACTGATGGCAACAACGTGCTTGACGCCAGCTGCAAGGAACGCGGGGGCTACATGCAAGCAAGCATGACTCGATCGAGTCGAGGTCGACGTACCCATCGTCTCCGAGTGGCACGCCAGCAGGATGACGAGTCGAGGCTTGTCGGTCTTGAAGTACTTGACGACCTCTTGAACATGGACAAGATCGCCCGCCATCTTGTTGTTTTCGAAAAGAAGGGCGCCTTCCTTGATCCCGTGCCCGGCAAAGTGGAGCACCGAGCAGCCCTCGAGCTCAACTTGCTGAAGGTTGGACCGCGTCGCCACGAGCGGGCGCACAGCGACAGCTACGGCAGACAGAACATGTCCATTTGGCAACACAGAGCGCATGTTGTACGGGCGGTCGTCGAGCGCTGGTACGATTGTTCGCCGTGCTACCATAAAGAATCATCAAACAAAATGCAGACGACCCAACACCACGGACCTCGGCGTAAGAGGCGACGGCCAAGCCTTTCACGACGGCTTCGTACTCGGCCTCGACATCCGCATGCTACAAATGTCGATCGTTGAGAGCTTTGTGTCGAGCCGCGCATATACATACACTGCATAGGACGAGGCCGCCTTTGGGCGCCATGACGAGGTACGGCGAGGCGTACATGAACGTCTAGACAAGCCCGATATGAAGAACACTCGCACGAAGTAGGTGCATACCACAAAGCGCCGCGTAGACCGTCTTGGCGCGCCTTCATGCTGCACTGTCGCCGGTGCGGGCGTCACCGGCGCTGCGGGTCGAGGCTGACGCGCTGGCGTCGAGGTTGTGCGAGATGGCGCCGCCACGGGCATGTGATGCGTCCTACGAGAATGTGCATGAGCTCCGAACGCGCATGGTCGTCGTACTTGATCTTCTTCGCCTTGGGTTCGCCAGCCTTCTCGAGGCGTGTCCGGTACGCTCGCCGCGCTTCTTGCAGCAGCGCCAAGATGCGACGAGCCTCGCCGGCACCGGACAGCTTGCTGATGACCTCGCACATCGCGGACGCGGCGACACGGTACGTGGTCTTGGAGTCCACGGATACGACCGTGACTTGGTCGTCGTTGAGCATCCACAGGTTGCGCTTGACCCGGAGCGAGTGGGCAGACGCGCCGCTGTCAAGACCGAGAGTCTCGCACATGTCGCCAACGTCGACGAGCTCGGTGGACGGCTTGATGAAGAAGGCCACCCAGTTCATGACCGTCTCCGTTGGCAGCTTGTCGTCCGTGAGCACGAAGCGTGCGAGGTCCTCGATCGTGGCCGACGGGTTAGCACTCAAGTAGCGCCCGACCTTGAGCGCCTGCGCCATGGCCACAGTCGCTGAGCTAAAGCAAAAGATGCCAGAATGTACCTCGGAGCCCTGGTCTTCAAGCCGACCCGACCTGCGAGCATCGACGCAGGAGCAGAATCGCGTGTTTCATTTATCTTAGTTTGAGTATACTTTGCGTTGAGTGTTTTTAGAGTCGTTTCAAACACTAAAGTTGCGTTAATTCAGTCAATACCAAAATCTCACATTGTTAATGCTCTCCCCATTCTCGCAGTCTACAACAACGCATCCAAGCGCTCGGCAAATGACAGAAACGCCGAGTACAATGATGGCCTTTCTACAACACACCGTTCGCCCTGCCTTGAGCTCCTGCCTTGCGATCCAGTCGCACAAGACTGTTGCTATAGCACTCTTCGATAAAACAACAACATTCTGTAATGAAAAAGTTATTAGCTCGGTCGCCAAGGCGGCCACGATGGCTTTGACGAGCGCGGTCGTGGGGTCGTCTCGGGGCGGAAGCCTTTGGATCTCGCGGGCGTCATCGACTTCGTGCTGATTGGCTTTGATGCAACCAAGGAGTTTGGTCATGGCCGCCGGGACCGCCGCCGCGACAGTTGCGTCGACGCCAGCTTGGAACTTGCTACTGTGGGTCCACACAACACCGACGGAGCTCGTCACACGGCTCTGTGTCTGCGTCGGGACATCCAACTGCACGTCATAGCGCACTTCCACCTAGAACCCATGAACCCTACCCCGCCTAGGGCTAGGGGTCGTACCGAGGATACGAGTGCGCCATGACAAACTAAGATCAATGGATTGAAAGGCGCAAAAAGGGCAGTCGTGATGTGACGATGTGAGATGGCTCTGCGGGCAGCAGCGGTGATTGGTCACATTTTGACGAATACGAGCTCGCGAGGAATCCTTTTCAACCAATTAGCGGCGAAAACAGTTGAAATTTGTTGGCTTGCCAACATTTTGGATGCAACACGTATGCAAGTTCGCCGTAAGAAGCTAGGGATACACGTCCAACCCTAAATGCGTGCTTGGCGCGGCGACGGAGTGCCATTGTGTCGTCGTCTTGGTCGCGCGGGCGCTTGGAACGGCCGGCTGAAGCGACGTTCTCGGAGCCGCCATTCGCAAACCCATTGAACGGGTTGTGTTGTTGCGGATGAGAATCGAGGGCTCTTCCATGGAGTCCTGTCGGAGTAGCTCAAACGCCTTGGGACCTGCAAGCGCGATCACAGCCTTGAAGGATGCGCACGTCTCAACCACTGCAGACCCGAGTCAATAAGTCGCACACCACCACCGGCCAACTGAGTTGGCGGCGAAGCTGGTCCATCTCTTCCTCGGCGGTCTTCAGCTGGTGCTCAAGATCGGCGACCCGTTGCATGGCGGCCTTCTTCTGGTCGGGCTGGATCTGTTCCATCACTTTTGCGGCTGCGAGCTTCACCTCGGCAATCGCGAGCTGCTTCAAGAGCTCGTGGTAAAGCTCATCAACGGCTTTGGTGACCTTGGCCGTCTGAGGCGAGTGGGTCCTGGCTACAAGACGTCAAATTGAAGAATGATGCGACCACCCGCAGTGCGCCCATGAGCTGTGCCCAGTGCGCCCAACGTTGAGGGCGTCCCTCGTTGGTGTCCCTTGGCACGGTGCAGTCCGGTACGAACATGGACTGTGTCGCGAAAACAAGGATATTACCTAAATGTATAGAAAAATAGTCCTATTTAGGACATACTTCCTAGTTTCACCTCGCATCCTGATGGCGATGCGCCATGCCATTGGTGCAAATGCGTGTCTTTTCGGCGGCCTTTTCAGCCAATTGACGAGAGGAGCTGTCCAAGATATTACCGACCGATGGCATCGCCC
>NW_008246142.1:165771-191237 GCF_000281045.1 Saprolegnia diclina VS20
AAACTAGGAAGTATGTCCTAAATAGGACTATTTTTCTATACATTTAGGTAATATCCTTGTTATCGCCACACAGTTCACGTTCGCACCGGACGGCATCGTGGCAAGAGACACCCACGAGGGCACCCTCAACGCTGGGCACACTGGGCACAACTCATGGGCGCGCTGCAGGTAGTCGCATCATTCATCAACTTAACGCCTTGCTAGCACGAGAAAAAGACCCGCCCATGTATCCATTTTGACAGTTTTTTTCGATTGAGAGACATATTTGAAGCCAAATATGGTGTCTTCGACAGCTCGAATACGGACGCATCGGAAGCAAACTCGGTACTCGTTGCTTGTGTGGTGATGTGCGGCGCTCTTTCGTGCCCGAGAAAACGCAAGCGCCGAGTGACGTATCCGGATTACGATCATTTGGTTCATTTTTGTAAAAATGGACTGAGCGCCGCGGATCGCTGCATGGGTCTACATGCATATAGCACTAGGAACTTGACGTTTCACGGCGCACGAACATAGCTTATGTATAAACAAGCATTAATTGTATCGATAAGGCTTCTAAACGCGTGAAATAAGTTCCTACATGCTACTTATGTCAGCAAATAGAGTGAAAATGGCCTGGCCTCAGGTACACAAACATAAATATGTGGGTGACCGAGAGTCCGTCCCAAAACGAGACTTTGCACGCACTTCTAGCACATAGTCGTGGATGTGTGCGCAAAGTTTCGTTCCCAACAGAGCTCCCACACCCCATTTACGATGCCAAAGACAACATATACTATGATTTTGTACAAAATGAACTCGCAAACATGCGAATGGGGGTGACCGAGAGTTTGTCTTGGTTTTTATATGCCGACTGCGCCTGTTTTAAACATGTTTTAAACAGGCCTTGTGATGCCTGCGCAAATGAGAGCCTCATGCGTTTGAAACCCAAGAGCCAAGGCCGCGCTTTGACATTTCTACTAATGTACTCGACGAAAGAAGCCACACAAGAACCACCAAGTACACTAAATGTTTTGCTTATTATCGCAGTTTGCGCTGATTCCGAGCTACGGCTCGCAAACTGCGCTGCACGTTGCGTGAGTTACCGGCATTGCATGACCCATGCAGCCAAGCGTCGCGAGGTTTCGGGTTGGCGAACCGACTGCAGATCTACGTACCAATACAACGAAGCTTCTTGCGTCATCGTTCTCGACAAATGAGTCCTTCATCGAGTTGGCGCCCTTGGACTCCTATGCAGTCCATACGTATGAGAAAGAATGCAACTCGTACGGGGTAGACGCACCTGGGCATCTTCCAGAAGCTCGTCGACGCGAAGGAGAAGACGCAGGGCATGGCGTCTCATTTGCCCGGGCAGCCGGAACGCACCCAATGTGCTTGAGGCGGACGCAACGTCGACAAGCGTCCCCGATGCGAAAGACGACGTCGGTACGTCCAGCATTGACCGTGCAGACGAGGTGGTCGCGACCTTGTGTGCGCCGGCAATGCTGGGTGTCCCAATGTCGCTTTCGCAGCAGTAACGCTCGTCGACGTTGCGCCCGCACAGTGGAAACAACCTAGTCAAGACGCATAGCAATAAAACTGTACAAGGACAGTCACCGCGTCTTGAGTCCGAGCTCACGGCAATGACGTGCTTGACGCCGGCCGCCAGAAACGCCGGAGCTAGAACCTGCAATAGTTTCAGTCATAGATGTGCAAATGAACGTACATCGTCGTCGAGTGGCACGCCAGCAGGATGACGAGTCGAGGCTTGTCGGTCTTGAAGTACTTGACGACCTCTTGAGCATGGACAAGATCGCCCGCCATCTTGTGGTTTTCGAAAAGCAGGGCGCCTTCCTTGATCCCGTGCCCGGCAAAGTGGAGCACCGAGCAGCCCTCGAGCTCGACTTGCTGAAGGTTGGACCGCGTCGCCACGAGCGGGCGCACAGCGACAGCTACGGCAGACAGAACATGTCAATTTGGCAACACAGAGCGCATGTTGTACGGGCGGTCGTCGAGTGCTGGTACGATTGTTCGCCGTGCTACCATCAAGAATCATCAAACAACATGCAGACGACCCAACACGGACCTCGGCGTAAGAGGCGACGGCCAAGCCTTTCACGACGGCTTCGTTCTCGGCCTCGACATCCGCATGCTACAAATGTCGATCGTTGAGAGCTTTGTGTCGAGCCGCGCATATACATACACTGCATAGGACGAGGCCGCCTTTGGGCGCCATGACGAGGGACGGCGAGGCGTACATGAACGTCTAGACAAGCCCGATATGAAGAACACTCGCACGAAGTAGGTGCATACCACAAAGCGCCGCGTAGACCGTCTTGGCGCGCCTTCATGCTGCACTGTCGCCGGTGCGGGCGTCACCGGCGCTGCGGGTCGAGGCTGACGCGCTGGCGTCGAGGTTGTGCGAGATGGCGCCGCCACGGGCATGTGATGCGTCCTACGAGAATGTGCATGAGCTCCGAACGCGCATGGTCGTCGTACTTGATCTTCTTCGCCTTGGGTTCGCCAGCCTTCTCGAGGCGTGTCCGGTACGCTCGCCGCGCTTCTTGCAGCAGCGCCAAGATGCGACGAGCCTCGCCGGCACCGGACAGCTTGCTGATGACCTCGCACATCGCGGACGCGGCGACACGGTACGTGGTCTTGGAGTCCACGGATACGACCGTGACTTGGTCGTCGTTGAGCATCCACAGGTTGCGCTTGACCCGGAGCGAGTGGGCAGACGCGCCGCTGTCAAGACCGAGAGTCTCGCACATGTCGCCAACGTCGACGAGCTCGGTGGACGGCTTGATGAAGAAGGCCACCCAGTTCATGACCGTCTCCGTTGGCAGCTTGTCGTCCGTGAGCACGAAGCGTGCGAGGTCCTCGATCGTGGCCGACGGGTTAGCACTCAAGTAGCGCCCGACCTTGAGCGCCTGCGCCATGGCCACAGTCGCTGAGCTAAAGCAAAAGATGCCCGAAGGCACCTCGGACCCCTGGTCTTCAAGCCGACCCGACCTGTGAGCGTCGACGCAAGAGCGAACCTCACGTTTAATGTATCCTGGTTTGAGTATACTTCTCATTGGGTGCAGTCATTTCAAACACTAAAGTTGCGTCGATTCAGTCAATACCAACATCTCGCATTATCAATGCCCGCCCATATTCTTGCAGTCTAAAACAACGCATCCAAGCGCTGAACGCAAATGTTGCGATGATGGCTCTGATGTTCTTCACTGCAACGACTATACTATACTATAGTATGCGGTCCTTTCAGGGACCATGATATAATCCCAAGTGCGACATCATGGAGCTTTCTAGGTCTCTCTACGCCAAGCCCGTCCTCCTTTCTGGGGCACCACGGTCTTTCTCACTGACTAGACCTCCATTTCATCACAAACAGCTCGAGCTCCAAGCGGGTCACACCTTCGATTGCGCCGCTTCAAGCGGGTCACAGCTTCTAGGCTCAAGAACCCGCTGCTGTATGCGCGTCTTCAGTTCAAGTTGATCGCGACGACGCTGGAACGGGGCCGAAGGCGACACGACCTTGGCTCGGGTTGTCAACGCCAACACCCAGTCGATCGGTGCCGTATCTGCTCCGTCTCTACTCGGCACGCCCCTCGCTCGAGTCGTCAACGGCGGCTCGGGTTCTTGATCATGTCTCCGGTGGCGTTCAGCGGCAACCATCGCGGGACCGATGCAGCTCCTCGTTCTCTGATCTCCGCTTTTCTTGGCGCACTGGCAGTCGCACCACTAGTTGGTAGCACCACCTTTCGACAACCCGACGAGGTGAATACACGGCGGCTGCTGGACATGGATATTAGTTCTTTCTTTCTATACATGGTACTAGGACTATGAATGCCATCTACGCCGTCGCGTTCGGCGTCTCGGTGTTGAGGAGTGCGTCCTTGGACTTGGCCTCGGCCAGCTGCTTGCGCGGTGTCGAGAGGTCCCCTGTCGTCTCGGCGCTTGCCGATTGCGGTGCGTACGCCGGCGCCTCCCTACACACGCTCAACATATCACACCAATTTTCATTGCCACAGAGACGTACTGCCCTGTCGCGGCCCTGAACGTTTGGCGCAAGAACACGACTTCGTCCGATAAAAGCTGCTTCTCGCCCTCGAGCTTCTTGCATTGGACTTCGAGCTCCTCGTACGGCAGCTTGGCTAAACCAAGGGCGACACCTCTCAGAACCCAACGGGTAGTAGGGACCAACCTGTCGCGGTGCCGCCAAGGAGACTCACAATCATGGGGTTGGCCGTACTGATCGCGTCTTTTGGCGGGTCCAATATGTAGGGGTTGATGAAGAGCTGGAACTCGAGCCGGTGCGTCTGCAGGTACTGGACAAACTCGGCCGTGACGCACGGCACGTGGTGCACATGCGAGTAATTGAAGACGGGGTTGCGCGTGTTTTGCTCAACGCTTTCGGTTGTAAAGAGCTCGCCGAGAAACTCATACTGGACATAGGCCAAGTCCGTAATCATCGGCAGCCCCGTCGCGCCTTTGATCTCGAGCTTGTACGTCCACGACTTGCCGACCTATTGGCAAAGTAAGAAATGAGGACAATATTGTCGGTGGGTCGACGGACCAGATCCATGGGACCGTCAATGTCTTGAATGTTGTCCGGGTTGTGCTGCGCCTCGTCTTCCGCGCTCAGCGGCGTCCAAACGACCTCGAGCTTCCCGATCGTGTTGAAAGGCGGCACTGCGTTCTTGATGTTCATGCGACTAACTCATCTTATGAGCTAGATACAGAGAGGCGATGATGAACCTTTCGTCCGGATCCGTCTCGAGGTTGTACAAGAGATACTCTGGAAAGTTGGTCGCACTGCCGACCTAGTTAGTTCAATATACCGTAAGCAGGGAGCATTCGGCGGTAAATATACGTGGAACGAGTTGTCAAAGAGGAGTGTGATTGGATCGTGGCCCATGGGCGACGTGTACTCGCGGTTGTTGGCAATCGCGTTCTTGAGAAACGCAACTTCGTCTTTCAAGAGCGAGTACGCTTTCACAAACTCAAACACATCGAGCAAGATCGTCTCGTCGGTCTTGCTGTTGTGGACCTTGACCTTGACCTGCGGAATGCCTAGATACGCGCGCTCTATAAAAGACCACTCAATGCAACCAAATTGTACCTTGGCCATCACCGCCCGTGCCTTTGAGTGCCGTCTCAAAACTCAAAACATCGCGATTGAGCACATGCACGATTTGCTTGAGTTCGTTGATCTTGGGCAAAACGTCCCGCAGCTCTTGGTCGTTGACTTGTCGCGCGAGTCGCTCCTTCTCCTAACCGGTACAAATATCATTGTTAAAAGTCCTAAAAATCCTCAAAATTCAAGCAAAAACATGCCAACCTGCTGCTCGAGTTCTTGCAGCTTGCGCTCTTGCTCGGCGACCTCTTCTGGTGTTGCCGACGAGAGCGCTTCGGAACGCGCGGCTTGGGCTTGGGCCTTTTGTTCTTCCCACGCGGCCTTCTCGGCTTCAAACTGCAGTCGCTGCGCCTCCAGCGCTTGCATTGCCGCTTTATCTTGGCTCTGGAGCGCTTCCTGGAACTCGTGCGCCGCGTCGTCGGCCGTTGGGGGCTCTTTCGCCGGGTCCTCGCGGCCTACACACCGAAAATTGGACGTTAGGGCTAGGGTAGGGCAAGGGTACGCACCCGGGTAGCGGAAGAGCATGAGTTCGTTGCCAATCACGACGCGATCAAACGCCGCAAGCTCAACGCGCGCGCCTTTCTCGAGCTTTTTGCCATTGTGCATTGTGTCGCCGTTGCCACCGACGAGTGTGACCACGCTGCCCGTGTTGGCGCCGTCTTCGGCGAGCACGGGCGCAGATTTTTCAAAGCTGCAGTGGCCGTCGACGACCGAGAGCGACATGGGCTTGATGTCGCCTTTCGTGCCGACAATTGTTACCTAGCAAATTATGGACACATTGTCCACTTGGCTCTAGAGCCAACCATACCTCTTTCGTGAGCAGGTACATGAAGCGCTGCGACCGGTAGGCGTCGACGTCAAGGTTGATCAAGTACGGCAGCATCGTCTTCTCTTCAAAGAACGTGAGTGAAATCCCACGCTTCTCGTACTCCTCCTTCTGCCGCTGCATGGCCTCTTCTTGGGCCTTGGCCGCGGGCTTGGACCCGCTGTCGCCGCCATCGCTCGTCTCCCCCGAGAGCACACCTAGCGTTGTCTGCCGTGTTAGAAACTAATTCATAGATAATACAAGTACCTTCGAGTTCGCGTTGCTTTTGGGCGAGAAGGGCGCTGATCTTGTCGACTTGGTCGCTGCCACCGCCGCCGCCGCCCATTTTAGCCATCTTTTCGTTCTCAGCCTTGAGCATCGACACAAGGTTCTTCATCTCATCGAGCTCGGCCATGAGCTACGCGTAACAATATGCTGAGCTTTGTTTTGGCTGTCCGAAAGCGGCACCTTGCGTTCTGCGGGTGACGCGGCCGCAGATGCCTTCTTGGGCTGTAGCTTGATGACAGACGCATTCTTGGCAAAGCCGAGCGTCGAGAAGGTGTAGTTGAGGTACGTTACTTCGGGTCGGACTGCGCAAAAGAGGTAGGTGCTAATACAAGTGTCAATGTTTCAAGGTGGAGACTAGTGTCGTATGTGTACCGTGCTTGGAGCATCGTGTCCTTGAGGTACTTGCAGAGAAAGTACGAGTTGCAGCCAGGAATGCTCGCGCCCGGCTTGAGCGTCTTCTTCTGAACAGCCTCTAGATATGTACATAAAAATACCGTATATATACGATAAAATGGAGAAATACCCGCCATCTTCATGAAAAACTGGGCCATTTCCGTCAAACTCAAATTGATCTTCTTGCCTTGGTCCTGGAGCTCCTTGGATTTCGATGCATCCTGGTGCGGTCCGAGGTACTTCATCTCGATCGACCCGTCGTCAAACACGAGCTTTTGGTAATTCGCGTACACAATGTCCCCGGCAGGCTCGGTGCCGGCCAAGTCGCAGACATAGATGCGCCCGCGCTGCTTCATACCTTCGCGCTCCGGATCCGGCTTTTCGACTTCAAGCGTCATGATGCAATGCCCACGCGTCGACTGGTGGTTGAACTGCGTCGGTGCAATCGCCTTGCGCGAGTTGGCGCTCATAAATGTCTTGCGGAGATCGTTCCAGTCCTTGAGCACAACGCCCTAATTGGATAGTTGGATAGTTGGATACCATTGGATAGTAATGTCATGTGTACCTGGCACCACTCAATGTCCATAAAGCCATCCGGGTCCTTGCGCATGCCGTTCTTGTACTGCTGCTCTTGGGCCATCGGCGACATGAGGTCGCGGACCGTGTCGACGACATTTTGAAAGTACTTCATCGTGATCTTCCACCCGTCCTGCTTCTCCTTGAAGAGGTTGTACGCAAGCCGCGGAAAGATGCCCCACTACATGATCAGCATCTTCAGATCATCTTTCCGGTGGAAGGCTTCGTACGAGCGGATGCGGCTCTTCGTGCTTGAACCACGCTTCGGGAATGTCGACGGCGTCGGGCTAAAACCATGGCCATGAGCTTCGCAGCCTGTATAGCGAGCATACGCCAAAGACGGTAAACGTTTTGCCCGAACCGCTGAGGCCATAGGCGAACATGACGACCGCGTTGCCGCCCAAGAGGTCGTCCTTGATCTTGGCGCCGCACGCCTCGTACGCCATGGCCTGGTCCACGAGCAGCATGTTGTCGGCGGGCAGCGAGTCGCCCTTGACGTGGCGCTTGTAGCCATATGCGCTCCACCATGCCCAGCTAAAGCCAAACCTAGCGCACGATCGAATGGGCTTGGGCCGTGGCATGGCTTGTATGAGGTGTACCGCGTCGTCGAGTACGTCGAGTTGATGAGCTCGACCTCGCCTTCCTCGTCACCCTTCTGTGTCATGACGACGCCAAGCGTGTCATCGATCGTGAACGGCCGGCACCGGATGCACACCTTGATGCTCACGCTCATGCTGGTGCAATCTCGCAGATGCGATCTTTCGCTGCGGCGACGCTTGAGATCGCGTGCCACAAGCGGATCTTCGAGACAAAAAGAGGGTCCATTCTCCTTCATAACACTATATTTTGCGCCACGGCTATCGATCAATTGCTAGAGGTTTAGGAGCTATACAGTCGCCGGACCAAGAATCCGTGGCGTGTATCAACATTGCGCAGGCCAATGAATGGGATATATATCTACAAGGTACTCTGGTAGATGAGCTTGTGGCGTAGCGAACCGCCTATTCGTGCCAGTTCCAATATAACTGCAGTATTAGCTTCAAATGGCGACACATTTTGGAATTCTCATCGAGTGCCCATATACCGGTACTAGTACCGGTACAATGCAATGAAAGCTTGTGCTTCGTCTTGGGCTTCCTCTCTGATACTGAAGCGCAAAATTGCTCGTTGTCCTGTCCGAGAGCGCCGACAGAAGACGGTGGACGTGCTGGTAGAGGCGACGATATCATACACTAATTACGGACGAAAAAAAGTTGCCGCGCGGGCAATCCATTGTGAGAGGTTTTGAGTTTTCAAACTCGGCTTTTTGAATTTTGAAGCCCAGCTGGGTCGACCAGTGAGTGATTCGCTGCCGCGGGATGGACGTCCGAGTCGCAGGTAGACGCTTCGCGCATGATGGCCGGCAGCTCATGGAGGAGCATGCGTACCTAGAGAAGGAGAACCGGAAGCTCAAGAAGACCCTCAAGCGCAAGACCCCCGGCGTCGAGATGCCATCCATCGACGTGTCCAACCAAGCCTCGTCCCCGCGCAAGCTCCCGGCGCAGACCTCGTGCTTCATCGCGTCCGACTTCCGCCATGTGCCCCAGCTCGACTTTGGGTCAATCGAGATTGGCCAGACAAGGACGCTACCGCTCGGCTTCCTCAACCCGAGCGACCATGGCGTCGCCCATATCGTCGTCGAGGACGTGCTACCCAAGGCTCTTGGCTCCGAGTTCTACGTCCATGCGCACGAGGCGATTGTCGTCCCGATGCAGTCTTCCGCGACGATCGACGTGGTGTTTACGCCGACTAAGCCCGGCCGCGTCCACGCCAAGCTCCACGTGCGGCTGAACAAGCGCTTCAAACTCTTTTGTACGCTCACCGCCACCGCTACAGGAACCGCGCTTGCATCCTCGTCATCCTCGTCCTCGTCTGCCAAGCGCGCCAAGGTAACATCGACGTCCTCCTCATTGGCCGCATCGTACGCGTCGACGTCGTCGACGATCTTGCGCAAGGCAGGCAAGCCCGAGACGTCGACGAGCCAGCTCTGGAAGAAGCGGCGCATTGTCTTTGACGACCAATGGATCCCCAAGCAGGAAGAAGGCTTTCAAAAGTGGCTCAACTTTACGCTCCTCGGCGCGCACTTTGCCGAGATCAAGGACGAGACGCCGCTTACGACCGACCGGTACTACCAGCTGCGGCTGCTCGCGATCCGCCGCCTCGAGTCCAAGATCCGACAGGCAGCCCATGCCGTGTACAACCATAGCCACACGGACCACGTCCTGTACCGTCTCCAGCGGGAAATCACGGCCAAGCGGCTCACAATCCGAGCCGACCGCCCGCTGCATGTGGACGTCGGTCTGCAGAACGAGCTCATGACGCTTCTCAACCATTACCACCCGCTGTGGCTCACGCTTGGACTCGAAGTCGTGCTCGGCCTTCGCATCGTCGAGTCGCTCGGCGAGCTCATCCACCCGACCTCGTCATCGTCGCACATGCCGCTCTTTCTACGTCGGCTCATCGCCGAGCGCATCACGAACGACCCGGTGTTGGCGCTCAAGCACCCGTCGCTGCATTTGGGCGTCAACCGGTCCGAGGCGTACTTGGCCAAGCTCCGCGTCCATACGCTTGTCAAGTGCTTCATGCTCGTCTACTTCCTCGACAAGGCGCATGCGCAGCGGCACGTCGACCACATTGCGCTGCCGTGTCTCTTCCGGCCGTCAAGCACCATCAAGAGCTCCAAGCAGATTTTGTACGATTTTTGCCAAAAGTTTCTGAGCCAAGAAGGCAACGTACTCCGCCATCTTGGCAATCTCGAGTACACGGTCGCATACGAGCAAAGCGTCCTTGAAGAGATGGACATGCAGGTCGAGAACCTCGCCATGGACCTCCGCGACGGCGTTCGACTGGTGCGCTTGCTCGAGACGCTCGTGCCCGGGACGGTCTTGAGCCCGCAGCTGCGCTTGCCGGCCGTGTCGCGGCTCCAAAAGGTCCACAACGTCAAGGTCGCGCTGTCGTTTTTGGAAGAGCACTGCCAATTGCAGCTCAACGCGGTCGAGTCGAGCTGCGCCGTGACCAACTACCAGCCTACGACGATTGGGCCCAAGGACATTGTCGACGGCCACCGTGAAAAGACGCTTGCTCTCCTCTGGAAGGTACCCTTTCTCTTCCTCTTATACTAGAGTCCTGTTTCCTCATGATAAACTATAGCTCATTAGCCATTTCAAGATCTCACACGTCGTCGACGTCGCCTTGGTCGCTGCCGAGATTGACCGCGTCAAGCGCCGGTGGTCGGGTCTCGCCGCGCAAGTCTATGCAACGATCCACGACGGCGATATCGACGAAAACAACCGGTCGATTCCCCAGTTGCTGCTCGAGTGGTGCCGCGTCGTGTGTGCCAACTACCACCTCGCGATCCACAACTTTACGGCGTCGTTTGCCGATGGGAAAGCGCTCTGCCTCATGGTGCATTACTACCATCCGCGGGTACGAGTTCTATCCATGTATGCAGTTGGAGTATAACCCTTGTGATCTTAGCTGCTCGAAAAGTCCGACATGCACTGGACGACAAGCGACCGAAGCGACAAGGACCGCATTGGCCACGATGAGTTCGAAGCGCTTTTGTCGCAAGAGCGCGCCAACTTTGCGCTCGTGAACGCCAAAGTCAAGCTCCTCGGCCAAGTTCCCGTCCTCGTGCCCGAGTTTGACTCGAACAATTTGCCCGAAGAGAAGATCATCATGACGTTCGTCGCGTATCTGCATTCGCGGCTCCTTGGCGCGAGCAAAGAGATCCACGCGGCGTTTACGCTCCAGGTACAACGACGTTGCTAGATGCACGAGGTATTGATCCTGATGTAGCATTGGTGGGTGCCTCGCTTTCGCCGTTTGCGCCGGGCCAAGCGCGACCACGCGGCGCGCGTCATCCAGCGCTTTTGGTACACGACGTCGCACAACCGGTTTGCGATCCGCTGTGTGCAGCGCCTCCTTTACTTGGCGCGGAAGCTCCAGGCGTTTGGTCGCATGGTGGTCTGCCGGTCCCGGTATCTCCGCCACCGTGCCCAAATGGCTGCGAGAAGCCCCGTCCGGGTGCCAATCATAGCTCGGGAGCTCTCGCCGGTCGTCGTGGCGTCACCTGTTCGTGTGCCGCCGGTGCCTGTCGTCGCATCGCAGGCCCCTGTTTCGGTGCCACGGTCCACAGTGGTCTATGCGCCGTTGTCGCCGACGCTGACCGCAGTGCGCGCGCCACGGTCACCGGTCGTCGCAGTGTATGCACCTCGGCCTCGATCGCCACCCATGGCCGTTATTGCCCCGCCGTCGCCTCCTGTAGCGGTCGTGGCCCCGCCGTCGCCTCCTGTAGCGGTCGTGACCCCGCCGTCGCCGCCCCGCTGGGACGAAGACGAAGCAACGCCAGAAGGTATCGAGGTGGACAACAACTACGACTTTGATGCGGCCGCAGCGTGCATTCAACGGGCCGTCCGCGCGTGGCTCGCCGACATTCGTGCGTCCCAAGCCGCCTTTCGCCGCGCGATGGAGCAAGCGCAGAGCGCGGTCCGTCTCCAGCAATGGTGGCGCGCGTATCGCCGTGTCTCGTTCACCAAGGCGCTTTGGCACCGAATGACCTTCCACCTGCGCTCGTTGCGCGACGCGGCGGCCGTGACACTGCAGCGCGCGGTCCGGCGCCGCCAGACGCAAGCGTTCTGGTACGCCCTGGTCTACTACGCGCGTCTCCAGCGTCGCCAAGTGGCCGCGGCGACCCGAATCCAGCGCTGGCTCCGCACCAAGAGCACGCAGAAGGTGCAGCATTTATGGTCGACCATGGTCGTGCTCTTGCGACAAAAGGAACAAGCAGCGGCGACGCGGCTCCAGCGCTGGTGCCGACGCCGTTTCGAGATGGCCGCCTTGTACCGGATCCAGGCGACGTGGTATGCGCTCGCCAACGCGCTTCTCGAACAGCAGCACGACGCAGCCACGACGCTGCAATTGTGGTATCGCAAAGCCATGCTGCTCCACGTGCGCAAGCAGCGCTGGGTCGATGTCATCCTCGCCGCCCATTACCAGCGCTGCAACCACGCCGCGGTAGTCATTCAAACGACGTGGCGCCATGCCAAGCGCCGGGCCAATGTCGCTGTGTGGCATAATCTCGTCAGCCACGTGCTCGAACGCCACCGCCACGAGCTCTGGGACGCCTACACGTCTGCGGCTGCGACGCGGCTCCAGCGCGCCTTTCGACGATATCGGGCGGTATGCGTGCGCTCTCGCTGGACCGCGCTTGCCGTTGCCGCCAAGCATGCGCAGGAAACGACGTCCGTGGCCGCAGCCGTGCGTCTCCAGACGTGGTGGCGCCACTACGCGCACACGTGGGCCCACAAAAAGTGGTGGCTCGACGCGGTCGCCGTGCTCACGTACCACGACCACGCTGCGCGCGTCATCCAAGAGGCGTGGTACAAGGCGTGTCGGCGTTCGCAGGTCCGCGACTGGTTTCTCAATGTCATTGCAGCCGTCCGGGAGCTCCAAACGACCGACGCCGCCGCAATCGTTGTCCAGCGCGCTTGGCGCAAGACGGTGTTGCGTGCCGCGTGGCACACCTTGGTCGCCGATGTCTATCGTGCCAACCAGGCTGCGCTTCTTGTGCAAACCGCGTGGCGCACGTCGCAGCGCCAGTACCTCGTGCGGGTGTGGTGGACCGACACGATCACGAGTCTCCGTGCCCAGCGCGGCGCGCGCGAGAGAGAAGCGGCGACGACGCTCCAGGCCATGTGGCGCGAGTACAAGCGCCGAACGATCCTCCGTTCGTGGTGGACGCACATCATTACACTGCTGTACGAGCAACGCGACGCTATGGTTGTGCAGAGGCAGCACGAGACCAAGCTAATGCAGCACCAAGCTGCCAAGACGCTCCAAACGTGGTGGCTGGAGGTTCAGCGCCGGTCGCGCGTCCGGGCCTACTGGACCCAGCTCGTGCTCGTGCTCGAGGAGCAGCGCGACGGTGCCGCGTACACGCTTCAGTCGTGGTGGCGTACGCTGCAGTCCAACCGCCGGCTCAAGACGATGCAAGATGAGTGGCACTCGCTCGCTGTGTGTCTCTCGATCCAGCAACAAGATGCGCAGAGTCTCTCGGCCACGCGTATCCAGGACTTTGTGCGGCGCTACCAAAGCCTCCAGTTTCTCAAAAACTGGTGGCTCGGCCTCATCGAGCACGTCCAGTACCGCGAGTCGGCGGCGCGCATCATCCAGGCGTGGTGGGCCCACGCACGCATGCGCAAGCAGCAGCCCAAGCCGCGCCGGATCTCGATGCACCGCGTCCTCCCGAGCGAGGCGATTCTCAAGCTCCAGGCGTGGTGGCGCGGCACGCTCGTCCGTCGCCAGTACGACCGGCTCTCGCCCGTGACGGCCGTGCGTCATCGCCTCGACGCGGCCAAGACGTCGGCCAACGTCGTCGCCGCGGCGCTCCGCGATCAAAAGCCGCTGTTTGTACAAGAAGAGAAGATCAAGCTACGCCTTCGGCTCAAGCGCGCGCTTGCGATTCTACACACGTCGCCGCGCCTTCAAGACATGCTCCACGCGGTGCATACGCTCGAAATGTGCACGCGCCTCAGTCGCGAGTGCTGCGTCGAATGTCTCTTGCATCAAGTGCCCCGGCTGCTGTACGCAGCGATCCGCAAGTGCAACCGGAGCCGGCCGCAGCTCGAGCTGCTCCACCAGCTATTGCAGGTGGTACTGAACCTCTGTTTGCACCAGCAAGGCCGGTTCCACGCGGCCAACATTGCGATCGCCGAGGACGTCGAGGGCCACGCAATGAGCTGCGAGCTCTGGATCGACCTCATGCAAATGCACCGCGACTCGGCCGTGCTCTTTACGCTCAACGCGCGTCTCCTCAAGTACGCGCTCATGTGTCTCGTGCGCGACAACGTCGAGTTTGACGGCCGCCAGCACACGCTCTTGAGCGAAGCCCACCGCCGGCTCTCGCTGCTCCACGCGCTCTTTGCAAAGCGTGCGCGGACCAAGAGCATTGTCGACAAGCAGATAGCGCACAAGAACAAGGAGCTCCCGGGCCAGTTGCACCCGACGCGCGCCATCTCAATTTTGCAAACGCTCCTCGCGCTCCTCCCGGCATCGGCGCATTAGCTCAGACCACCAACGACTATCTATTAGCAAACAGAATATGATCTTTACGTGTCCAAGCACTGCAATCAATACCGCCACGACTACGTACAGCGCAGATGCTGGCACGACTGAGATGAGTGAGCCTTGCCCTTTCGTCTAAGCTGTAGTTTCTGGCTTCGTGATGGCGTCGGAAGAGGCTGGGCAGCTGTGCCAAGCGTCGAAGCGATCGAGGGCCAATGAAGGGTCAACGTACGCGGTCGTCGCACAACTCAGCAGTGTCAAGGATGCCCAAGTGCTGACTGGGCAACCGACGAGCCTGCCCGTGGCGACGGAGTGGCCAGTGGCGGAAGGCCATACTTGGGTGCGGCCTGCGGAGACATGCAGTAGCGACATGTCAAGTGATGGCGACGCGGTCGACGGCGGCAAGAGGGGCGAGGCGAATGCTGCGTGGGACACGAGACAACACACAGGGTCAAGGAGGTCGTGGTATTCAAAAACGCGGGTACGACAAGGGCGGACGCGGACGAAACGAAATCGCTTATATAAGTACGTAGCCAGCTATTCGTCCTCATCTACAGAAGGTCAGCGACGCGAAGGAGCTTGCCGCGGCGCGCCGACGAGTTACCTACTCAAAAGCGGCGTCTTCTCGTTCGTGACGCCTTCGACGCGCTCGCTCATCTGCAGATGCTCGTACGCCGAGCTGCCATTGTCGGTCTTGCGGGCCTCGACAAAGTAGACGGCAATCGACGCCGCAAACACGCCGGCGTACACGATGGCTACATCCAAGGGCATGAGCTCATTCGACTCGCAACGCAATGGCGCATCTACCAGTGTTGTACACGGGGCCGGCCGTCACGTCCTTCCCGAGGCTCTTGATGTACTGCGGCTGGCTCTGCATGAGGAAGCCGAGGAGCCCGAGGAAGATGACACCAAAGGCCGAGAGCATCGAGCAGCACAACGCGCAGCTTTGCTTGGACATGGCGTCGGTCGAATTGCAGAATGGCAAGCTACGGAGCGGCGCAATACAATGCGACTTTCGACCCTTTTCATACAAATCGTACGATAATAAAATAAAACGACACAAGAAAGTGAGGACGCCACCGCCGTATCCGGAGGGAGAGGCCCAACGCCGTCAACTGGATTTTTATTACTTGCCATTTGTATTTAAATTAAATCCCGCGACCGCACCGTGTCTGTGGCCCGCCGACGCCCGTATCCGGACTGCTCCAGACGACTTGAAGTTGATCATGTGATCGCAAGCTTGGATATCACAGCCGCCACGATCCTCGACTCGTGCACAGTCTCAAGACAATGGTACGACGATACCATGGGCAGACGCAGTATATTTTTGACACAGGCGATGAGCAACGTGGCGCAAAGAGCCCCGCGGTGCGAGGAACGTCGCCAACGTAGGACCAAGCCGACCAAGATGTCCGGATTGTCCACCGGGTCGATCGTTGTAAGCGCGCGCGCCACAAGGCGGGACAAGGCGGGACAAGGCGGGACCAGGTCGCGTATGCGTCAAGCAACGTGGCGCAGCGGTGTAGAGTGCAATCGAGCCCGAGGTGCCGATGACTCCACGACCAACGTTGGCGCCGTTCATTCAGACGCTCATCGAGATGCTGCAGTCGCATGCGCCGTGCCTCCATTGGAACGAAGATGGCAAGTCCTTTGACATTCTCGACATTGATGTTTTCTCGACATCGGTGCTCCCGCGCTTCTTCCGCCACAGCAAGTTTACGAGCTTCCAGCGCCAGCTCAACTACTTTAGCTTCCGGAAGCAGTCCCGGCGACAGTCGAGCGTGTGCACGTACGCCCACGAGTCGCTCTCGCTACGAGAGCCCGCGCAGGCGCTGCAGATCGTCCGCAAGACAGTCAAGGAGCGCAGCTACAAGGCCAAGCAGCCCGACGAAGCCAAAGCCAAAGGTGTGCTGGCCTACACGGAGGCGTCGATGGCGTATTCGCAGGCATGGCTCAAACCGCCGCCTCCCAAGCTCACTGACATGGCCATGGACATGACACCACTTGCGTTTGCGTACAACAGCGAGGCCGACGTGGGTACGATCGAGGCCCGCATGCCCCTTCTCGACGACGAGATGACAAGTTGGCTCTTGACGCAGTTTGAAGACCAGATCTAGGAACGTGCGTTGACGGTGGATGAATACATAACGTGTGCTGCATTAATCAGTCGCCTTACGCTTACATACGGTCGAGGCATTCGAATTGGACGATGCTGTTGCCGCGGATGACGACCATGCCGAGCTTGTTGGCCTCGGTCGTCGAGACCTCCTCGATGGCCTCTTCCAGCGTGATGTTCATGAACTGGTCGAAGCCGCGCAGGACGCCCGAGACCTTGCGGCTGCCATTGAGCTTGATGCAGAGCGTCTTATCCATGTACTTCTTGAGATCCGGGCCCGTGTTCTTGCTCATGCTTCCTGGTCACTCGCTGCTTCGCACACTCCACCACTCACAACGCGAGCGTTCGAAATTCCCCTTTTTCCGATTTTAAACCAATCCGACCGCAGGATTATTTTGACCAATCCGAACGAGGTATATCTCAGTTTAAAACATACTTCGTTTTAAACAAGTCACCTGTTCCAAAACAACATGAGCTTGATGGTGCTAGCCCACTCGTCCCCACATGTACTTGTATACAATCCAAATCAAAGGGACACGAGAGGTAAAATTCAATCCACATGGGGCACTCTTGTCACTGGAACAATATTGCAACGGAATGCAACGCGCACCAAGCACCAAATTGCTGTTTCAAACACTATGGGCTGTATAAAACCAGAAATGGTGTTTCATACCGCTAGAATCACGCCACATTGCAGATCCAGACCAGCCAGCCAACATGCCCAGCGAGATCCGCCGCCTCCACGTCGAAGGCCGCTACAGCGAGGTCGTCGTGCACAACGGGACCGTGTACCTCTCGGGTCAGCTGGCCGACGACCTCGACGGCGACATTGCCGCGCAGACCACCGAGACGCTCGCGAGCATCGACCAATTCCTCGCCGACGCGGGCACGGACAAGTCGCGCATCCTCTCGGTGACCATCTACCTCAAGGACATGGCTGATTACGCCGGTATGAACGCGGTCTGGGACGCGTGGGTCGTCAAGGGCGCGACGCCGGCCCGCGCCACGGTGCAGTCGGCGCTGTACGACCCCAAGGTGCTCGTCGAGATGTCGGTCATCGCGGCGCTCTAATGCAGTACGAGGAGTTATTGCTTTTGTATTCGATTTCTACAGACAAATCACTCTTACTGGCGCCGTCGACATCACTTGAACGCCCTCTCAACTGCAATCTCGTGCTTGTTTGAGTGCATATCGCGTTGAAGTGGAGGAGCGAATGCACAATAGCTTTCGAAAGACTCAAGAACATCGGGCTGAGCAATACTGGTACCGTTCGACACGTCTACGAGTGCCAAGCACCGAAAGCGAGACGCGACGGACGATACACTCCACGGCAGACGCTGGCGGCGAACCTCGCAGTTGCGACCTGTTGGTCACGTGTCTTTCTGTACGCAGTTGGTTCTTGCTTCACTTTGGTCCAATGGAAAGACCGATGAAATCCCGAGACAATCAAATCAAAAGCAATAACTCCTCGTACTGCATTAGAGCGCCGCGATGACCGACATCTCGACGAGCACCTTGGGGTCGTACAGCGCCGACTGCACCGTGGCGCGGGCCGGCGTCGCGCCCTTGACGACCCACGCGTCCCAGACCGCGTTCATACCGGCGTAATCAGCCATGTCCTTGAGGTAGATGGTCACCGAGAGGATGCGCGACTTATCCGTGCCCGCGTCGGCGAGGAATTGGTCGATGCTCGCGAGCGTCTCGGTGGTCTGCGCGGCAACGTCGCCGTCGAGGTCGTCGGCCAGCTGACCCGAGAGGTACACGGTCCCGTTGTACACGACGACCTCGCTGTAGCGGCCTTCGACGTGGAGGCGGCGGATCTCGCGCTTCGTGCTAAAGGCCATCGGCAGCTGCACCGTGCGCGGCTTCATGTGTACAGCGCTGGCACGGACACACGGTCGCAGCGCGCGTCGCGCACCGCCGGTAACGAGAGGCTTGATCCACCTTGCCGCAGCAACGAACGCCATTGTTTTGGTGTGGTGGCAGCTATTGGTGGCACATATTAGATTATTCGTGGCTTTTGCCACAAATAAAAACAAAAGATCGGGCGTCTCCATTTGGTGCCATGATCGTCATGGGGTAGTAAACCGATTAGTTGACACAGCGTCTCTCGTGCATGGCTGTCTTGGCATCCGCCGAGTGCAAGGGTATCGACGAGCCTCACAGAATGCTCGGTTGTTGCTGCAGAACAAGCCCAAACCCCTGTCGCTCCACTACCATTAGCGGTAGTATCACGGACGAGCCTGGCTCTCAACGTTGTATGAAGAGGCGGGAAGGTTAGCGCCATACCAGAACCAATAGCCCTCATGTGCTGCCATTATGAATGGACCTTACAATGGTCTCGTGATGCCGATCCAGTGCTGTGGAGCTGTGCTGTGGGGTGTCGGTGCGAACTGATTCAGTGACGTTCGTCGGACCGTACCCATGGCTGTCGTCTTTCGCGATCAGATCTCTGAACGTCCCTCCTGCCGCCAGAGCTTGCCGCCAGCCCGTCCCTGCCCCCGCGTGCGCTGCATGCTATCATGAACACGCCCACTTCTTCTTCCCTGCTGACGACAAGTTCAAGTGGGTTGAGATCTGAGTGCGCAATCGACCAGCTGGCGGCGCCGCACCAACTTCAACTTGGATCTTAGGGTTTCGATTTCCGTGGTCAGTTTTCCTTTGACATGATGAGGATGATGATGGTATCCAACGGCCGGCAAACGATGCGCACGGTGCGCGGATTTGCCTCATTGGCGCTACCCGCGCTGCCGTCGACGCCGACGCCGGCCTTCCCCGGCGAAGCCGCCTCGGCGCACATGGCGACGTCGTACCCTGGCCCCCGCTCGATCGCGCTTGGCCGCGAGATGCAGTCGATGCAGCAAGCGGCGGCCGTCCAGTTCTTTGTCGACTATACCGCGAGCAAGGGCAACTACATCGTGGACGTTGACGGCAACCGGTACCTCGATGTCTATGCACAGATCGCGTCGCTCCCGATTGGATACAACCACCCACGCATCCACGCAGCGATCCAGGACCCCAAGAATCTCGCGATTTTAAGCCAGCGGCCGTGCCTCGGGATCCTTCCGCCGGCCGACTGGGCCAACATGCTCGAGACAACGCTCGCTAAGATGCAGCCGCCCGGCCTGTCCGAGATAGCGACGCTCATGTGCGGCTCGTGCGCGAACGAGAACGCATTCAAGGCCGTCTTCATCTGGTACCAAACCAAGGCGCGCGGTGCGACAGATACATTCGCCTCTGTATGCAAAGAGGCTCATCGAAGGCGATATTGTAGGCGGACCGCCAACCGAGCTAGACTTGCAGTCCAGCATGCGCAACGCGGCGCCGGGCTCTCCCGCGCTCTCGATCTTGTCGTTTGCAGGCGGCTTCCATGGCCGCCTCCTCGGGTGTCTCTCGGCCACACACTCCAAGGCCATTCACAAGGTGGACATCCCCGCCATGGACTGGCCCGTCGCGCCGTTCCCAAAGCTCACGTACCCGCTGGCCGACCACGCAGATGCCAACGCCCAAGAGGAGGCAAAGTGCCTCGACTACGTCGACGCGCTCTTGACGCAGCACAACGTCAAGAAGACAGCGTCGTCCGAGGTGGCAGGCATGATCGTCGAGCCAATCCAAGCTGAAGGCGGCGACAACCATGCGAGTCCGGCCTTTTTCCGCCAGCTGCGCGAGGTACAAAACTATCAGTGTATCAATGTATCAGGTGGCACTGATGGCATCACAAGATTGCAGCCCGGCACGGTGTCGCATTTATCGTGGACGAAGTGCAAACGGGCGGCGGCAGCACGGGCAAGTTCTGGGCGCACGAGCACTGGGCGCTCGCGAGGCCGCCGGACGTGGTGACGTTCAGCAAGAAGATGCAGACGGGTGGGTACTACGCCAAGCCCGAGTTTCGCCCGCAAGAGACGTACCGCATCTTCAACACATGGATGGGCGACCCGGCCAAGATGCTTCAGCTTCAAGCCTTTGTCGATGCGGTCGACGAGGATCACTTGCTCGAGAACACACGCATCGCCGGTGAGTACCTCCAGAACGGCCTGCACCAGCTCGCGGCCCAGTACCCGAGCGTCCTCAGCAACGTGCGCGGTGTCGGCACGTACGTGGCCGTGGACTTTGCGTCGCCGGCGCAGCGCGACCTCGCGGTGACACGCCTCCGCGGCGTCGGGCTCCAATCGGGCGGCTGCGGCGACCGGTCTCTGCGCTTCCGACCCGCGCTGGTCTTTCAGCCCCAGCACGCCCGCGAGGCGCTCGAGCTCATCGACCACGTCTGCAACGGGCTCAAGTAATTCAAGTGCGTACCTTACTGACAAATATATACTGTGTGTTCCTTGTTTACTGACGGCTTGATGAAGCCAACCTTTGAGGGTGACAAGAGCGAGGGCCTGTAGTCGCCGTTGGGAGATCGCCCGAGGCCATCGGTGGGCTCACAGGGTATGCTGCCGCGACGACAGACAATAGGCTCGGGCGGTCGGCCAAGGTTGGGCCACGTGAGCTCCGTGTACCTCTGATATCGCTGGTGCTGGCGCTCGACACGATACGCACGCGCTGGTGGATCTCCCGGACCTTCTGTGGTTTCCTCGGGCAGCGCCTTTTTGCATCTATGAGGAATGCCTGCAGCAGACTCTCCGCCAACGCTGACCGCTCGAGTGCGACCAAGCCGGCTTCCTATCCACCTCCTCGCCGTCGCCGGATCATGCGTGTCGCTGCGTCGTCCTTGCCCATGGGCTGTGGAGGTTGGAGCAGCAGTGACGCCATGGCCACGCAGTCTATGTTGTCCATGCACTTGTGGCTGCGTTGTCGACGTTATGCATCACGTGTTCAGTAGAATTACGGGGATTACATAGCGCTTACTTGAGCGACGCAATGAGCGCCTTGAGCTTGTCCTTGTCGGCGCCCGTGAGCGCTTCAACCTTGACGCCGTTGCGCCAGAACTGGAAGGTGGGCATCGCGCTCACGCCGAGCGCCTCCGAAAGCTCGTCGCTCTCGTCGACGTCGACCTGGAAGAAGGTGGCGTCCGGCGTCTCGTCGGCGTACCGGTGGAAGATCGGCTTGATGTACTGGCAGGGCGGGCACCACGAGGCCGTAAAGTCGATGACGATGAGGCGGTCCTTGTACTTGTCCTGGGCGATCTCGGCCTGGAAGGCGGCTTCGCTCGCAAAGTGCTTGTTCTCGACGGCCATGCTGCTGCGGCTGGTGGAAATAAATTCGAAATGAGCGGCCTCAGGCGCAATTATAATAAAATAAGAGCAACTCCCTTCAATTAAATACCGTGAACTCGCGGCCGTTCGGGAACATTGCCATGGTTTGGATTGGTTCACACAAATAGAGTTTCGACCAATCACAGTGCTAGTACATGCAATCCGGCGTCCCGTTCCCACGTCGCAGTCCAATAAAAGACGCGGGGGTATGGAAGGAAAGCGCGAGCGGGAGCGATCGTCAGTGAAGGAGGTTCGAGAAGGTTTTAGGAAGTAAATCATTCTAGTAGTAGCAACGCATACTGATATTTCGAGTGTGCATCAGCCTTTGGACCAAGCGATTATCAAAATGGCGGGAACGCCATCTAAAAATAGATTCTCGACATGAGTGACGCTATTTGAGGTGTGAAAAGTTACTTTTGAAACGTGAAAAGCTGCTTTTTAAAGCGTTGGGTGCCATGAGCGTTCTGTCGGTTCGTGCTGTTTAGGTCGCTCACTACAACGGTCGCGCCCCTTCTGGAGTCGGTTTTTGCCGCGGTTGAAGTCGGCGCACGACGAGTGGGCCTTTCGGAGGGTCCCATGGAGAGTCCTCGACACCATAGCTTCGGACATTGTCGCTAGTATGATGGCTACAGTAGCCAGCGCCACGGCCATCTACCTCGATAACAAGCGCGATGGAGGGCAGAGCCGCAACTATACCTGTATGCTGAGCGCGTTTCGCGTAAGCTTGGTCTTGAGGAAAGTTGGAAAGTTTGCAAACGTGGACTCGCACTCTTTTTCTTTCCTTCTCGCTGGGCTTAGCGACTTGTCTCGCCCATCCGCAGGTGCTTCTTGCCTCGGATGGGGCATCTCGACGCACTCTAGGATGCTCTTTCGACGTTTAGATTTGGAGAAATCTGCGTAGCCCCTGGAGGTCGTCGTCGAGAGATATCATCGACTGCGGCGGGTAAAGCTCAAAGATAGCTACATCCACGCCCAGTTCGGCTGTCCAAACACTCCGTCAAGCACGCTGCTGCATTCGTTGTCCTCTTCATACTGGAGTAACATGTGTAAAAAGACCAACGATAGAGTGCTAACGCGATGCTCGTTGAGCGGTCATTGACGCCACAAGTGAACTGGAGCTGGTAGCATCAAGCGCTCGGCTTGCTCGTGGCCGTATCACCGTGCCAGAAACTCTGGCATGCATATATCACCTTTGTGGCACAGTACCAGTACTTAGTGCGCGTAGATATCGAGCTCTTTTGAGGCTTCGGATATCGAGCTCTTTTGAGGCTTCGGATGTGCAAGGCGGGGCTGTTAAGAGCCAGCGTATCGGGCTCGCCAAGTTGCTAAGTCGCTTATCTTTATTTCACATTGCTATGCGCGTCGAAGTGGCGCACGGGCGGCTCCCGAACGGGCAAGGATAGATCGGTCGGCTCGTCTCTGCAATGTCCAACCACGCTGACTACAGTGCGAGCGGTAGTCCGGTTACGCAGGCATATCCATTCGTGCAGGCGGGCCAAAGACATCGCCACAGTCTCGTTTGCGGTGTTGTGATCGAGAGACACGAACTAGGACGGCTTGACATAGCTCTAGAAATTCAAACATTCTATTGCCATCACTGTCTCTTGCCCAGAAGGTGTGCTTTTTTCATCCTGGATGCTCAGCCACAAGCGCATTCTGAACAGGGCCCATGACACAGAAACAGCAAGCAGCACGGTAATATACATGCGACTCGCACAGACGATGCGTGGTGTCTCGCTCGCCACTTCTGCCCCCCATGGGTTGTCGTGGGTATTAGAATATGGAAAAAGGCAATAGTGTTGTCGCCTACTTTTCCCATGGCATTTGAATATGCTAGTAGCAGTCTTATCTCTTTTGGACGTGTGCACTATCATGTATGGTCCACGTCGACGAGAGTTTCGCTGTGCTTGGGGACTACGGTCCTGGACGTGCGGACCAGGCCCAAAAAGACATGTCGTATGACATATCGTGAATCCAGTGTGGGCACATGTATCACGATCGTGACAAGGCAAAGATTCGACGCTTCCAAACGTCAATTTCGATCATTTGGATGTGGCGTGAACCCTTTTAGCGAGCGCATACGGACGGCTATTAGCTCTTGACGGCTCTAGGACTTTCAGGCGCTTGGGTCTACATCTCGCAACGACCAGCAGACTTGCGATGCACAACGCAGTGCAGACTGCACGCGTAGGGTCGTTGCAGCGCACGCAGAGCAGCGAGCGCGTACAGACATTGTCCCATCCAAGAGCCTGTACAGAGACAACGAGTCGCAGCCGCAAAATCAAGCAAAGCGCAGAGAGGCGACGCGAGGAGCCGCGTCGCATCGAATCTCAATCGACATGTCCCAAATGGCGGTGTTGCATAACATCGACGTCGCATCCTTTGCACGTGGGCCAGGCCCGGCCGAAACGAGGCGAGCAATCTCCAACGCACAATTCAATTTGCTTTCCAGCAGCATCACCACCACTACACCACCATCATGGGCATTCACATGCAGTCGCTCCACTCGGAATCTGCATTCCGCAACGAGCTCACGCAAGCCAAGTACAAGGATCACTTGGTCGTTGTCGACTTTAGCGCCGCGGGCTGCCCGCCGTGCCAGTCGATGAAGCCGATCGTGGACGACTTGGCCCACAGCCTTGGCAGCGAGGTCGAGTTTCTCGAGATTGACGTGCACGACAGCGTCGAAGTCGCTCAAGCGCTCGGTATTGACGTCGTGCCGGTCTTCCAGTTCTGGCGCAACGGCCGCCGCGTCGATACGATGGTCGGCGCCAACCCCGCGCCCTTGAAAGAACTCGTCGCGGCCCTGAAATAATCGGCTTTTCTAATTAATAACGTCATAATGTTTGTATTCCACAAGATTTTCGTGACGTTATTGGTGCATTGTCCAGAAGGAGCCGCCCGCAAGTTTCGCATAACGTTACTAGTGGGCACGACAGCAAAAGGTGAGGTGTGCGGTTATCTGTTCTCAATATCGTCTTTCCTGATGGTCGCTTGTTTGTGCTAGGTACTCGCCAGGCCGTCTTGATGTGTGCCGCTCAAGTTGTCGGATCTCCAGCGAGTCAACTGTGCTTCTAAAGGATTTTTATCGGTAAATGCTAGACAAGTTTTTAATTGATGGGTAATTACGATGTCGAGATTTGAGGGACTTTACTTGTGCTGATGGAGCAGCCGCTTGAGACCCGTGGGGTCGGCGCCCGTCATCGTATCAATCTTCTTGCCGTTGCGATAGAACTGGAACGTCGGCATCGCTCGGATACCGACGGCCGCCGACAGCTCGTCGCTCTCGTCGACGTCGACTTCGATGAACGCTGCTTCCGGGAGGTCCTTGGCAAAGTCACGGAAGATGGGTTTGATGTACTGGCACGGTGGGCACCACACGGCGCTAAAGTCGACAACGACCAAGCGGTCCTTGTACTTGTCGAGGGTGATCTCGTCGCGGAAGGCGGCTTCGGAAGAAAAGTGGAGCTCTTGGACCGACGACATGGTGGCGATGGTTGAAATTGAAAAATGAGGCGTTGTGGGACTCGTCTTTTGGTCTACAACGGGGAACGTCAGAGATCGGCACCATGAAGTCGGGAACCATGCGTCACAAGCTCAAGAGACTTCGGACAAGGCCTGATTCAAGTGCTAGGAGTGGGCTGTTGTGGACTGGAGTGATCAAAAACGATGTGGTCAGGTGTTTCACATGAGCTCTGGACTTCGTGCGAATCGGCGGAAGATTTTGCAAACCCTCAAAATGAGCGATGATTGGTCCATCGTGTCTGCGACTCCAGACTTGAGTTCTTCGGAATGCGTGTCACATGGTAGAGACGAATTTGACTTGTGTACAAGATGACAAGTTCCGATTCGTGGCACATTGCGTCGAAAACA